>NC_068944.1:72460817-72758317 GCF_026419915.1 Harpia harpyja
CTCAACCTCCCTCTGACCCACAGTTCAGCTTTGCCTCCCAGCCTGGGAGCAGCAGGAACAGGCTGCTCCGCAGGGAAGGTGATCTAGGAGCCGACTGTGGCATGGCAGGCACTGCTACGGTGACAGTAATCTTTTATCTTTATCGAGTTAGATTTCTTGTGGTCATGGGGAATTCTCATGCAAAAGAACAAAAGAAAAGCTGTATTTTTACATTCACTGCCAGAGCCTTTCTCAGCTCCTGTGCAACTTTGTGGGTGACCTCTGTGGGCTCAGGAACAGATTCTGACCAGGTAGCTTGGGGTTTGTCCAAAGTAGAGCACAGCTGACATGCTCCTGTTTCCTTACAAGCTTAGTCAAATCCCAACTTTTTTCCATTTACTTCTATCTATTTAACATACCTAAGAAGATGGATGCTACTGAAAGTTTCCAACTGCAAAATTTATACCCGACATTTTGGTTTGGGTTGACACTAATTTCCTGCATGCATACTGCTGCAAAGCTTCAGGGGAATACTTGTTTACAGTTCTGCATGCTCTTTTTCTCTCCAGTGGATCATGGTCCTGGACTAGGCCATAAGACTCATGATGTTAATCCCTGATACAGTGCTGGAAGCTTCCACTATATGAGCTCTTCCATTATATGAAAATCCAGGAACCTTTTTGTTAGTTTAATTTAAATACTTCAAAGTTTATTTATCCTTAGTCTGCTGCCAAAGTGAAAGTGCTTTGTTCAAATTTGAGGTCAACAACAGTGTTTTAAAATAATGGGGATTAGAAAAAGCAAATGTTACTGATCTTTGGAGGAATCTTACTGTGGTGTTTTTGTTTTTTTTTCTTATAGCCTTCATATAAACATTTTCTTTAAGCCTCATATAAAAATATGGCTTCTCCTTAGGACTTAAAATAAGTTATATTAAAAGCAAACAGAATCCTTTGCTGAAATCTAACACATATTTTTATTGGGCTAAAGAGAGTTATTTCATTAAATGGGACTATCTGCAATCTTCATAGCAAGTGAATCAGTATTGGTTTGGGATGGCAAGTTGGCTGTTTCTTTCCCTGCCACACATGTTCATTCATTCTCTCCCTATACATAACAAAGGCTGCACAGTAAGATTGAAATGTTGGTGGGGGCTGTGATTATCACATGGTTTATTATCTGAACAATTTTTCTTCTTTCCCATGAAGTCATATGACTCAGGGCAGCCATTTTTGCTTCTTTAACATGAAAATACAGTATCTTCTTTACGCTATGCAGAACAAGATTCAAAGGCTGTAACATCAGAAAAGGAATAATAACAAAATACTGATGATTAGACTTACCCTAACTTGGGGAAATGTTAATTTACAGTAACTAGAGTTAAATGATCTTGGTTTCATTCATACTTCATGGATTTTTCTAGCTTTGGCCCTTTCCATGTGACCCTTTCAGTTTCCTCCTGATATCTAATACCAGGGAACACCACATTCTGTGTGTGCCCCTGTGGGGTCAGCATAAGCAATTTACACCAAAATGTCACAGCTTCTTCCATCACTTGTGAGTTTTTCCCCCTCCCTTCATCTCCTCCAACATTTATATCTATCATCTGCTCATAGACGTGAAAGCATCATGGGACTTTATTGTCATTAAATCACAGACAATGACTTTTTTCCATCATCACAAATGAAATATCCTTCCCTTTAGAAAGTCTTACACAGAACACTATTAAATGTGTTGCTATTGAATCTATTAATAGCTCTCGGTGTAGTGCATCCTTTTCAGTCTCTGGTGGCTTGTATACCAAATGATTTTTTAGAAAACACCAGAATTTTGCAATTTATGGCAAAGCATTATTGGTTTTTGGGGTGTCTTTGTTACTTTTAATGTGCTTCATTCTTACAGTCACTGGCATTCAAAGCAATCTTGGTACGTATAGGAACTCCTTTGATATGTCTTTAACAATGATATGTCTTTAACAATGTTTTATGCATACTATAATTGTGTCAGTCAGCCACAAGCATGCTACAAACGCTTGTGTTATACCTGAAGTGCTAGCGACAGCTACTGTAGAGCTAGAGTTTTGTTTAATGATTTTTAATTTCATACTTTGTTTGCAGTAATTGGGTAAAAATCTCCCAACCCATGACAAAAGTTTCCAGATTAATCTGTTCACAGAAGGTACCATATCTCAGCCACTTCTGGCCATGAGGAGTAAATAAATATGGGATTTTTCAATGCTTTGTGAATATTAAAATATATAGCCTTTTTTAATTATTATTATTTTTTAACACACCTAGAAGTTTAGTGGGTTTAAATAGAATAAAGAACAACTGAAATTATGTCCACAAATGCATGTATTCAACATGACATGATTTTTCCACTCAGTGCTGGTGAGGTCACTCATGGGGGATACCCTGGCAAATTTGACATTGTTGTTTCTTTTCAGCTCAAGCCGTGGAGACTAATACTACAACATTTTATCATTTAAAAGCTGTGTCTCTGCAGCTGTATTCATAAAACCTTTCCCATTTTCTCCTCCTGGTCAAAAATGATTAAATTTAATGTTGCATTGTCTTTATTAATAGAGAAATTATTTTTGAAATTGCAATGTTATAATGGAAGAAAGAAGCATGGATGCTAAGGTGAGCTTCTACTATAGAGTGAAGCAGTCACATTGATCAAGGGGGACTATAAAGTGAATCTTGCTGCTTTGGGCTGTTTTGGGTCACATTTAGGTGACCTACTAGAGGTGATCAGTGTAGCGTATCTGCTGATCTTGCTCAGTTTAAGAAAGTAGTGGCCAAGACCACCTAACAACTGGTTAGACATTTGGTCCCTATCTACTCCAAGGAGAAGAGCAGTTTCAAGGACCAGCTTCTACTACAGTAATAGTAATTTGGAGCTACTTCTTCAAATCTCAGCTGGCATCAAAAATAGCAGAGAAAAGAAGACAGATTTTAAAAGACAAAGTTCTGTACCTAAAATCCTTTTGTTCCAGTTCTAAGCAAGTGGAAAGTGAAGACCTATAACAGCTCATAGTCTATTTATTTCCTTAGCTTTTAATATCTCACTATCTCTTCATAAACTCTTCCTATTTTTTCATACTTGAGAAAAATTGAAGCTACTTTGGTTTGTTGGGTCGAGGTTTTTTTGTGTAACTGTCTAACTCCCATAGCTCAAGGAGGACTCAGACAGAACGGTCTTTATGACCCAACACAACATCCAAGATAAAGAAAGATGTTGTCAGTGACGTTTTACCACTTGCTTATAAGTTTTCATGGTCTTTCACAGTATGTTCTCAAAGTTTCTAAAACAGGGACCTAGAACTGCTGCTAACATCTCCAGTCAATTCACTCTGATCTTGTAATCAAACAAGCCTGCAGAGAATCTGCCAGGCAATTTTTCTCTAAAGTGTTTGAACCTTGCAGGCATATTTCCAGTGCCAAAAATCATTATAGAATTGAAAACCTCTTAGTCAGGTACAATCAAGTGTGAATCTTCATATCTGGGTATATAAATCTTTGGATTTAGGGCATGTTAGTGTTAACAACTTGACAGGTTGTCTGAAACAATTTTTTAACCCAAAGGATCTCTCCTGTCATAACTTTTTACCATTATCTTAGAAGTGTTTGAATCCAGTCTGGCAGCAAGCCATCCATTTCTACTTTAAATTAAATGTTGTTGATGTTGATGTTGATATTATTATTATTATCATTATTATTATTATCATTATTATTAATGTTATGAAACAGGCACCCAAATTTTGGCTAACTTCTGTCTGGCTTGCTTACACTTCATTTTAGCAGTAATCTGTTTAAAAATTGTTGTTCTAGACTTCAGTTCTTTCGTGTTGGAAAAAAAATCCAGCTGATACTTCATATAAGTGCAATCAATGTGCGCTTGCTTATTCCAAAATTTTAACACATAATCAACATTTTTCTAGCATGAAATCATGCCATCTTGCTAAAAACTTTTCCCATCACTCCCTGGTTAAACATCCGTGCTAATAAATAAATCTGAGAGCTATTGTCGGGTGGCCATCTGTAACCTTCTCTATTTTCTCAAAGAAATGAGAGTGACACTTTTTGGCCATATCAACTAGCTGAACAGCTCATTGTAAAGAGAATGGATGGAAATAAATATATATAAAATCAATTTTCATTTATGAAGATATGTGAGGTCTTGCTTTATTTCAGTTTTTTTTTCTGTAGGGATTTTTAAATAATATGATCTGAAATCATCATATTTCATTGTTCATATTTACTTCAGATCCATGTCAGGTAAGATTACATAAACTCAGGCTTTTAAAATGCAAGCTCTTTCTGAATTTATCCTGTACTTTGCATGTTTGCCATGAAATGACTGCCTCCTTTAGCCTGAGATGTTGTTGTCTTTGAATTTTAACATGGTGCAACTTTTACATGAATAATTTATTAAGAAATGAGGTTGGGCCCATCAAATCACTTCTGATAAAAACCTTGCTCTGGCTAAAACCAAGTTTAATGTCAACAAGCACTGAATTAATTTTTCAATTTCAGCTTTTGAAGAGGTTTTTATTTCCGAATGTTAAATTTAGCAAATTGTTTAAGAAAAATTAAATACCTAAAAGAAAACATTCTAGTTAAATTAACTAAACCTGGACAGTGTTTATTTTCTTCAGCTTTCTAAGAAAGCTATTTCTCATTCTCTTTTACTCATGTCATTTATTTGTAATGCAGATTTACCAAACTAGGACATTGTAAGCCTAAATTCGGAGCTCATTGGACATTGTATAAATGTACACGTCACTAAAAACAGACAATAATGACACTGACTTAATAGATCTAAAGTGGATGGAGAAAAGAGATGTTGATGGTCTTCATTCCTGTACCACTGCCCCAATCTATAGCTGTTTTCTGTGAGCATCTTTGCACACTTTACTATAAAGTCCATTCAGTTCCTTTATCCCTGTGTCAATACACTCCATGTTGCACTCCCTAGGGCCCTTTTATGACTGTTCCCATTCTCCAGTCTTCTTTTAATATGTGTACTGGCAGTCTTTTGGGCCCTTCTTGCCTCCTTCAAAATCTGGTTCAAGAGGAGGGAGCAGCTTGACTTGCTGAAATGCTCACATCCATATTTTTGACTGGACAGACTTTCAGTCATATTAACTTCATTGAGATCTGTGAACTCCTAGTGCCTCTAACACACAAAACTCTTGTTAGGGTGCCCAATATGCAGAGCTAGGAACTCAGTTGTAGGCATTATGGTCAGTATTTTCTTTCATGACTGACTTAACTAAAAGTCACAGAGGGCTTTGGCAAGTGCTAGCTAAGAACTGCTCTCTGGGTGTTGTCTCCTCTATCACTCTGTCTCTCTCGCTGACGGCTGTAACTATTGGTTCAGGATGATTTCAGTGGCCTTGAGATCAGCAATATTTATCTCTGACAGCACTAAGATGTGAATTATTATTGATGCTGAGGCAGACTATGTGCATTTGGGGAGGGGGCTTGTTTCAGAGTTACACCGCTGTTACAATTAGAGAGTTGTCAGACAATATGATTTCTGCTGCATCCTAAGTTCTGTAATTGTTTATCATATTAACCTTGGGTGATCTTGCAATCTCGTGTCTGCAACATTAATCAGCTGACATCATCCCGTGCACTGAAAGGACATTATCAAATCCAAAGACCAGAACACATTTCCAATGAGAAGGGCAGCGGGGCTTGGTGACCTGAGAAAGGGGATTGAAAAGACCTTTACTTTTTATCTTTGCCATATAACCTCAGATGAGTCACTTCCATCTTTGCATCTTCCTGTCCTTTGTCTGATCGAGACTTGTCTGAGCTAGCCTGCGAGCTGCTTGGCACATAAGCTGTGGCTGCTCCTATACTTAATACTGCTAAAACAAGGAGCTCGCTTAGGTTTGGTCCATTCCAGGTCCAAATTATCATCAGAAGGTACCCTGCTATTCTGCAGACAGGCTGAGCCTAGGCCAGCACTCAAATTACAGCATAGATGTAGACCTCATCCCAGTCATCTCAGTGTATTTTAAGGATTATTATTAATCAACAACTATTTCTAAACGGTCTTCAGTGGGAAGCATTTGCAAAAAAAGGGTTGTTCAAGGGTTTGGGGGTTTTTTTGTTTGGTTGGTTCTGGGGTTGCTTTTCTTGTTTGGTTTTTTTTTGCTGTTGTTTTTGCTTTCGGTTTTGTTTTTTTTTTTTCCCCCGAGCTGAAAATGGTCGTATTTTTACTGTGAGCTCATACTTGATGGGAAGAAAGGTTGAAGCTCAGTGAAGTCTAGCTAATGAAATATTTTTGCCAGGAAACTAGACTGCAGCGTAATAAATATATAACAAGTAACACTGCTCTGGAAGGACAAAAGCATTATACTTATGAAATGCACATTATTTATTTAATATTTAAAGGAATATTTCAATAATCCTCGCTTGGTTAATGAACTTGTTTTATTGTGGGATGAACTTCATGAAAAGTGAAGCAGATGTAACCTACACAGAGATCAATTATTTGATATCAGCTGCAAATACAATATCTTTCATAAATGGTTTAAGTTCACTGGATCCCTGGGATAAACTGATGGATTTTTACTTTGTGTATCAGTAACACAATCCTTTGCAGACAATGATGGATAAGATTAAATGGCCTAGGGCTCTACTGGAACCAGAAACAAAATAATCCTCCAAATTCTCATTATGGAATGAAGCAGTGTGGCTCAAAATATTTGACATGTCCACTGACCGTTATTCTGCACTCTGCTCTGCCAGGTAAACATGAGTCTTTCTGCTCCCAGAACCAAGACTGACCCTTTATTTACATCAGGAATGCTCAAACTTGTGCCAAAAATCACTGCTGCCAGCCACATTTCGGAGCTTTCTGGAGAGGGTCAGTCCAGGTAAACTGCAGAACTGCATGTGGCTCAGGCTTTGTTTAGGGCATTTGGTTGAGTCTGACCTGAGTTGTGGGGTGTTTGGGACCATCTGCAGCAAGTCTGCAGGGTGTTTGGGACCAGCTTATTGCTAGGACCCCAGCTATGCTTGAGTTAGTTACTCTACAGCCAGCAGCATGGACAGAAAGAAATGATGAGATTAAAAACAAACAAAAAAAAACCCCACACCTAAAAAAATCCTAAGATCGTACCACACTTGCTGAGATCAAGGACTAAATGTAAAAACCTCCTTATGTTGGCTTAGAAATTAGCAATTGATCTGACACTTGGTTTAACTTGGGGTATTTTGACTATGTGACAGATGCTAATTTATACTCTAGGCCTGAGATCAGCACTATGCACAGCAAGGAGGCTTACAGTTCAGTTTTTATGCAGCAGTAAGCTACTCTGTGTGTGGAGTACAACAGGACTCATGCCGTCAGCACCTACTAAGCAAGCTGCTTTTCAAACTGAGCTGTTTGCTAGGAAGGACCTTCAGTCCTTCAAAAACACAAACACCTGCCCCCTGCCCAGAGGAAAAAAAAAAAAAAAAGCAAAGGAAGTCAAGAAGGAATGTAGACAAAGGAATATGTACACCTTGATGGGAATCTTTTTCTTTATTTCTTTTTTTTTTTTCCAATTAATAAATCCTTAACTACTGCCACTAGTCTGTAGCTCTATTCAGGCAGAGTGAGGCTGGCAAGATATTCATAAGATAACAGTTACTGAGAAAAAAATCTATTAGAAAACTATTCAGCTATGTTGAAGTGGTGAATGGAACAGTTTCATTCCATTAACATGCATTCAACAAAGAGAAGTTAATTAGTTTCAAGAACTTGTGATATTTCAGTAAAACTTTAGACTAATTTTCAGTTGCATTTTTGCCTTCTGGGGATCCTGTCAGTATTTTCAATTAACAGATTTCCCTGCACAAGTTCTTCAAAGAAATGGTGTTAAAAATAGAGGAGGGCAAGAACTGCATTTTTCATTTCATGGGAAATACACAGTTCCTTTCTTGTTATAAAAAGCAGCAAGAAAGAAAACAATCAAGTTTTATGTATAAATTAAGTTTAATAATTCTGAATCAAGTTCTACAAAAAAATTCACTGTAATATTTTAATATATTAGAACAGAAATGAAAAAACACTGCAACTGCCACATTCTACCCTATTAGTAAACTACATTCAAAGTCATTTATTTCACTTGTTCCTCTACCAAGCAAGAAGTTCCTTGTAACTCTTTAAATACTACAAGAATTATCAGTGTTTCTGGAGAAATCCTGCATCCTTTATTGATTTTTAACTACTTATAAGGGTGTATGCTACCTTCAGGCTTTGTTCTACTATTAATTAAACAGAGTTTTTTGAAAGCATGAAGGCTTTACAGTAGCATGTGTAAGCACTACTTACAGTCCACAGTGAAAAAAAATAGTTTGCCTGTCTTTGCAGGAGAAAATTGATACCCTTTTTAAAATGGTATGTAAGTAATAGATGCTTATGTTCCATTTCAGCATTATACATTTATCCCCAGTAAACATGAACTTTGGTCTATTATATTAAATGATGACACACAAATGCATCAAAGAAATGGATCTTTTGTCAGCCAAGTGCCTAGTGACAAGTAATGTGTAAGGAGTTGCTGAATGATCCCTGGATCTGGTACATAGGACCTCTTTGCGTAGACAAAAAGACATGTGTTCAGATTGCGTTTCTTCATGTTTACAGTCAGCTAACAGGACTCAAAGGCTGCAGCTTTACTCGCCTATTTCTGTATTGGTTTATCTGACCTGCAACATTGGATCATCTCTTGAGAACAACCTGCTGTTCTTCAGATATGGCTTTCATTGAATTCTGATCATTCCACCCTAAAAATCTTGATTTGTTCAACAGAAACACATTCTTTATTCTTGTTTCCTCTTTCTCAATGACCATAAGCTTTCCTCGGCTCTAAGAACTGCCAGTCCCATCCTCTTTGATTCTCTGTTCTCCAGACATTTATCTCAACCTTCTCTCTTCTTGCCTTCATAGCTTAAATTCGCTAAAAATTTCCTTCCTTTCAACTGAGTGTTTCTAGCAATGATCAAACCAATCATAACTCCCAGCTTTCTGTACTCTAAAATTAGTATGTTGGGACTTATAGATTTTTACTTCCTTCGTGTTTCTAAACAGTCAAAAATGCTCTGCTCATAATCCTGGCCAGTTCTTCTACATTTCCTCATTCACATACACTCTAAATTACAAGTACATCACTGTTACATGCTCATTTCTTCCCTGGTTATGCTTTTGACTGAAAGATTCTACAATGTGAATTTGTAAAGATTTTTACCTAGAATCCTGTCTAATTTCAGGTTATGCAAACTAAAGAACAGACAAAGAAGGGCTACAGCTTGCATGTGAGATCTGAGCCTCCTGGCTTTCGATAAGACAACTAATTACTGGGCATCTGGAAGAGCCTTTGAGTCCTCTTGGATACTTCTCAACCATCTGTTTCAGCCTCCTCCTAGAGGTGAACAGCCCTTGGTTCTTTAGCAAATCTGATGCAGCCAAGCACTAGCTTGAAAGAAAATGTATGGGCTTTCCTCAGATGAAGGCACAGGCAGCTTTTAGCATGAGTCCAAGATTTCAAGAAAATTAACCTTTTTGCATCAGTATTATGTTTTTAGATCATTTTATAAACACCACATGCTAATGTCATCTCTTTCAGTGGAACTAATAAGGCTTATTTATTTCATATGGACTAAAGTATTGGAGATGTAGTGGGGGTTTTGTGAGTTTTTTCCATAATTAATAACAAATTCTCAATTAAATGTAATGGTAAACAGCTGTAGATTAAGTCGATTTGTTTATATTTTATATTATCTCTTATCATTTTGAAGAAAAATGCTGCTGTTGACAGCAACAGCAATAAAAGAAGATAGGAATCATATTGTATACAACAGACATTTTTACTTTGATCTGTAGGTTTGTGCTGTGTGTGCTGGAAGACAGGTATTGAGGAAGAGAGTCAGGCTAAGAAGAAAAATATTTATGGGAGTGTTAGCAAAACATAAATAAATTCCAATATCAGATCAAGCAAAAGAATGCAAAATCAGTTTGGGGGATTATCCTGTGAAATGTCAAATCTGAGTTTTCAATAATAGAAATTCTTTCGTTAAAGCAGATCAAAAAGTCTCCAACAAAACTTGTCTGACACAACTTCAAACAGACCTTTAATGAAAATTGCTTCATACGGAACATTTTAATTTTCTGGGACAAATCCCACATATAGAAGCTGGTGCCATAGAATCTTACAGCAGTTTTACTTCAGTTATCTCACACTTACACTGGTCTGGCTCCCTACAAAGACACCTTTCCCATGATCCTGTGAGGGGGTGAAACATGCACGATATAGTATCTCCCTTCACCCAGAGCAGAAGCATTGGTGCATTATAAGAGACAAATTCATGCTGGGAAAAAAAAAGAAGTATAAGGCACCCACTACAGTAAACATGATGTACCTTTAATTCAATTTCAAATCAAATAGGTTATAATTTTTTAAAAGTTTCAAATTTTCTCTATTTTCTCAAAAATATTTCCAATTAGAAGTATTTTTTTCAAAAACTTTTACATCCTATACTAGATCTTGTTATTAAACAAGCAGAAAAAACCCAAACAAAACAATCCACAAGGGTTTTTCCACTATTCTTGAATGACTTTTGGTTGGTCCCATCAAGAACATGATTTAGAAGATGGGAGAGCAATTTCTATTCCTATTTCTATGAGGTGATTGGTAAAAAATAGATTTTTTTTTTAAGATATTTAAAAACTGGCTACTATCATAAATAAAGTAATTATCTAATTCAATTCCATTCACAATACAATGGTAGTATGCATTTCTGTTGAGAACATTATCTGTACAGCTACCTACCTGGAGAATAGGTTTAGAATCATGAGCCGATGTATCTGTCTTTTAGCCTAGTTCTTTCTTTGAATTTCTGCCCATTTTTAACAATAAGAAAGATTTACTTGTCTGTAGGTATATTTTATTAATGTTTTAAAGCTTACATTTCTCAAGTTAGAAACTTATATTCATATTTAGAAACTTAAGGTTTAATCTTCCAAGTCTGAAAATTTGGCATAATGAGGATTTCACAGTCACAAATGAAGATGGTGGCAGTTCGAAATACAGACCGTCCCTGGGATGTTGCAAAATAAGCAGCTTCTTTCTCCCATACAG
Organism: Harpia harpyja; assembly: GCF_026419915.1. Lineage (NCBI taxonomy): Eukaryota > Metazoa > Chordata > Aves > Accipitriformes > Accipitridae > Harpia > Harpia harpyja. The sequence continues at coordinate 72,471,940 of NC_068944.1, forward strand.
GTTTGCCACCTGGAATGTAAGAAAAGAAAGCCATTTTTTTTGATCTGGCTCATGTTGACCACTTGATACTGTTGCAAGCAATTATGTGGTATATAATGACACACATTCATCAAACATAACAAATATGCTGATGCCTGTCTACACTGAAGGAATGAGCACATTGGGACCATAATAAGAGGACAGGTAAGCCTCAAACTTTTTCCTTGCTTTGCTTCAGGCTTTGTCCTAAGCATGGTCTGATGTTCTGACAGTTTAAGCATTACAAGCAAACAAGATGTCTGACTGCTACTGGAATTTATTTCCACAGGGATACCTTAATAGAATAAAAAAAAAATATTGGCTGATTATTTCTTTACAGTGAAACAGGACACTGGATATCAAGAGAAACAGAGTAGAGGTTAAAACACACCCACTGTATAAATGGGTAGGGCAGGGAATATGCAAAAAGATTTTTTTCTGGGGGGAAGGCAACTTCATAAAGCTCAACTGCCAAAGTCGGGGGCGGGGGGAAGAAGTATTACGTGGTTCAGTTTTGTTTTGTTTTCCCATGAGAAGTCTCTCAGTCACTATAGATGATCTCTGTATCCACCAGTACAAGGAAACTCAAGGTGGTTGTACGTGAACAAGTCCAGATCCAGAATTATTACCATGGTTGTGTGGTGCTGTGCTCACACTACTGCCATAACAAGAGGGTCTGCATGCAAGCTGGTACTGACATACTGCAGGGAGCTGTGCTCTGCTGTTGTAGTAAGTTGGTACCTACTATACAGGCAACTCGGTGACCCTTTTTACTGCACGTTGCAGTCTTGGTCCTTATCTTCTGCTCATTGGGAAGCATATGAAACCTTTCAGACCCACCTCTGCTTTCTGTGTGTGTGTGACAGAGAGAGAGAAAGTGAAATTGGATTACTCTCAAAACATCAGGTATTTTTATTCAGGTTTCTCTCAGGCCATGCTGAGTCACATATCTCTACTAGTAATATTTCAGAAGTTTTTTATGGCGTGATTTTGACCCAGTGCATCTGCACTATCCCAAAGGGTTCCTGGATAAGATTTAGCAATTAGACCATTCCAGGGATCCCAGTAGGCAGTTTCCAAGCCGTTGAGCTCTTCTGGTGAATGACAGTTCATTAACATAGATGCAGGTCTCCTTGCCAGCTTATCTCAGTGTCTGGGAATGCTTCAGGGTACACATAGTTTATTGGTGTAGATGTAGCTACAGTGTGCAGAGATTTCTCCCTGGATTTCAGATATCTTCCCATCAATAATTTTAGTGAAATATCTGTGTTTCTGTGGAAAACAACAATAACCAATCAAAAAAAAAAAAAAAGAAAAAAGAGAAAAGAAAAAAAGTCAATGTTTGATTATCAAATATTCTTCAACAGTGGTGAAATCATTAACTAGACCCATATGGAATATTAAAAGAAAGAAGAACCACCAATAAAACAGGAAAAATTACATTTTTGCATCTTGCAGTCTTGTGATTAAGGTAAATATTAGAAGATTATGATGCTCTCAGACATTGTGGTGACTGCCACCTGTTAAATATCTTTGGTAAACTGGAAAAAACAGTGAAATTTGGACTGTCTTTGTGAAAAGAGATAATTTTTCTCTGTTACTCAAGCATCTTCAGGATTTTCTTTTTACTCTAATATTTTGGGTGCATGATGTAATGAGATCTTTTCTGTGTTGTGGTGGACGAAAGACCACTTTTACATGACCTGTCTGCAATATGGTGGCCCAGAAGTGTCAGTTGTCATTCTGGATTATGGGAATCACTGTATGTGAAAGAATTTCCATTTTTTTAAAAGTTTTCTCTACAATATTATCAACATAAGTCAAAATAGTGAGTATTGGTCAAGAACATTAAGTATCTGTTTTCTCTAACAACTTTCCAGCAAGTCTGGGACCTTCTTTCCAGCTCCCATTAAGAGGCTTCCATTTGGTAGCTATTATTTCACTTATTCTGGGCTGCTTTCTGTTCTTGCTGCTCAAGTTTCTTGGCACCCCTCTGGGTTGACTAAATCACTAGCTTAGTGCTGATAAATAAAGACCTCAGTGTATGGAAACAGAAGAGGTATAATTTATTTTACTTTTTGCTTCCCACCCTAGAATAAATAAGTGTGAAAAATACATTGGGAACATAAGTTCATGGGTGGAAATAACCCTAAATTGGCAGCTGTTGTTATTTTACTTTATCTTTGTTTATACCTCTCTACTGTGGAATAGACTACATGACTGATGCTATGAGCAAAGTAGATAATAATTCTAAAACAAAGCACAGAATAACTGTAATTTATTATTTCTCACGTGACAAAATTTAGGATTTCCAGGCATGGGTCCATTGTTCATTATATTAGGTGCTGTACAAACACAGACCTAAGTGCCGGTCCCTATTTGAAAAGTTTCCAGCTCTTGCAAATGCATTTGTCTTTATTTTCATCTGTGTAAATGAAAAGCTAACATGACAAGTGGCTTTGTCAATACAAAAGGAGGCAAGTTAAATTAGGAACAGACAACTCATTGGATTGAATTCGTGGCGACAGAAGCCACGTGATAAGTCTTATGCTTCAAGTTTTCCCTCTTGCCTTCAGGACCCTCATTACAATCAGTGGGTGGTAAGGCATCATGCTTTAAGAATATACCAATCTGCCCAGAAGTAGTTGAGGGATCCCTGTATTACACTTTATTGTGTTCTGCAGATACCTTTATGCCACTGTAGACTTCATTAATGTCTTTAGCATTAGTGTAATGGGCCCCTGCAGTTCGTAGTAAAAGCACTATAAGGTCCTGTAGCATATTAAGAAATGTGTTAATTGGCACCTATTCTGATAAAGCAAATAATATGCACAATATGTCCCAAAATATCACTGCTGAATAGAAGAACATCAGTAATCTTAGGTGTCTTGTACAGTGGCTCAGGAAACCTAGGGTGTTCATTTTGTGGTCTGTGAGGCAGTAGTTAATTTTCAGCAGTGTGCTGGTTGCTAGGTAGTTTTTGTTGTCTCCTTAAACACTTCTTCTTCAGTCCCTGCTGTATCTATGTGCATTCAGCACAGCAGATGCTTCATTACAGTCCCATGCCACCAAAGGGTCCTTCTGTGTTCAGAAGTTTTGTCCCATGTTTGCCAGGGATTTGTTTTGATGGTGTGATGAACTGCATTAAAGTAAAGCTGGATTTGTCATTACTGAATCTCCACCATTTTGTCCTGCTGTCAAGGGCTTTGTCTTTCTTTCTTCCCTTGCTTTCCTTCTTTGTGAGGCTGTGAATCTTCCGTACTTAGAAACCTCACTCCACAGCACACCCCTCCCCAGGATAAAGAGACTGAAGTGAGAGTGACGCCAGAAAACAAAGACTTACAGAAGCACATTCTTAACCAGAGGTGCATCTGTGTGTTTGGAGAAAAATAACAGAGAATAGTTGAGGTTGGAAAGGACCTCTGGAGCTCATCTTGTCTAACGCCTCTGCTCAAACAGGTTCAAAATAACCTTGTCCTTTACTTTTATATAAACTTTTCCAAATAGTCTGTATTCAAATGCAAAACATACTGACATGTACATAACGGTTATAGAAGACCTGGCAGAAAACAGTGCAGTGCTGCATATAAGTAGGGTCAAGTCCCCAAGTGCTAAGGTAATGCTTCTGCGGAAATAAAGATGAGAATAGTTACTTGCATTTCCAAGATAAGAAATCTTCCCACCAGTATTACCAAAGATTTTTTCAAAGGCATATAAGCATTGCTCTCCTGATTTTCCAGGTAGAACTCTAAAATGATTAACATTTATGACAAACATATTCTGGGTGCCTTAAGTCACAGGTACTTAAACACACAGTGCCTGGAGGCATGTCTGGGCTTAGAGTACAGAGAAGAAAGGAAAATGGAATGGGAAAAATGCCATAGCTTAGCCATCAACGTTTCTTTAATCTATCCCTCTTTAAAAGGTATGTATATATCTTTTCCTCTGGAGCAAAAGGCCCCACAGTTTTCTGTATAGCTGAGCCTCACTTGAGCCTACTGACAATATTTCTCACTCAGTGGGTTTGCTTTCTCATCCTTTCTCCTTTTGTCCTGGATCTGTACTGTGGCTGATGTTTCATTAACATTTTAATCACTGAGTCTAAATTAATAACATGAGCTTCTTGTCTCAGAGTGCTCTCAGGTCTTCCCAGTGTAGCCCAACCAAATGGCTTGGGCTGCCTGCCCTCGAGTGCCAGCAGCTGAGAATAGGACCTCACCGAGAAGAGAAAGTTCACTCTTTTTCTAAAAGCATCAGTGTAAGTTCCATGTCATTAAACCTCAGTTAAAATCTCAGTCTTATTAGTAACAAAGCTGAGCTACTTATGATCTCAGCTTGTCTTTGGAGACAGAATATCACTGCATCATTGTTCTGAGATATGTGGTGCCCATAACCATAATTTTTCAAAAATAGATGCATTTTCTTGTAGTTTTATTGCTGCTTCTCTTGTTTAGAATGTGATTCACTTCACAGGGCAAAAGTCTGGTCCTTCAGAAAATCTTTTTCTTCAAATACTGAATTTCTTGCTGTCATGGCCTGAGGAACTGTTCTCTTTTCAGTATTTACACAAGGTAGTCTGAAGTGTCATTCTCAAACAGAGGGAAAACAACAGCAAGAAAAGAACAGTGACCTATTAAGGTTAATGCTGTCCTGAGCACAGGAACATTGAACTGTTCTGCCAATTTGAGTTATAAAGCTGGGGGTTTGTAGACCTCAGCTTAGATTTCCCATGTGTCAGACACTGATCATTGCTTCTTACTTTTAAATGTCTTCTTATCACAGCTTTTTTTGGTTACTTTTTGCGTCTCTAGTCTATGTCAAGAATAGTAAGTTGAACAGTATCAAGAAATGTTTCTGTTCAATCATTGAATTGTCAGAATGGTCCATGATACAGTTTTAGCTTTGGACAACTGGCACTGTCTGAGTAAGATTTTGAATACAGTTTAGTAGCTTTCATGGATCTGAAAACATTCCTAAACATGTTTGGATTTAGCTATGCAATTTTAGAGTTTAATCATGTGGGCACATAAGATTCTGTGACAGATGGTCTCAGTATCATAGAATCATCCTGGAAATGTTTAATTTACTAATACCAGTATTGCTTTAGAGATTTATTGATGTGGTCTCATCCAATTCCCTCTTCAGAGGTGAATGGTTGTGTTTTTGTTATAATTTTTATGTGTTTTAATATAATGTGCAAAATTCTACTAACTGATTATTGTGTTAAGCTTTATAGAAAAATGAATCAAATGAAAAATAAACTAGTATCTCAAAGAGCTTTCACTCCTGACAACTAAGAACATAAGTGAATGAAAACAATAGTGGGAAGGGATGAAGGAGTAGGATGATTTGGGACAATGAGGAGCAGGAATATGGAAATAGTACAGTCTAATTTCTTAAGCCTCAGTCACACAAACATTTAAATGTGTACTTAATACAAGAAATGTGAGTAGTTTCTTTAAAATCACAATGAAGTCTATGCTGCAGGAATGAGCCTTATTTGCCACTCTTAGAATACATCCGTCCTTGAAAATCGATGGTAGAATAATCCTCTCTTTGAATCTAGAAGGAAGGTGCTAAAACCCTCACAGTACAGTGTTTTCAGTTTTGTTTTGTTTTTTTCCCAGAGGCAAAGTATGGTGTAGGTGTTAAGATCATAAATTGTAGTTTGAGATACACGGATTCTATTTCTCACTTCACTATAGTTTTTCTTTTTGACTATGAGCACTAGTTACTGACCAGCACAACAGGAAACGTAGGTAGGTACTTGGCCAAAACAGATAAAGCAGTGTAAAGGAGGTGGTAAGGTGTAATAGTTTCTCCAAATAACCAATGAAAGAAGGATCCAGAAAGCCATTTCTGACAGAGGATACATCTAGGCTGGTGCAGAAAAAAGATGAGAGAGAGGAATATACTTAGTTTTGTGGAGCTTAGGTATCCAAATTGTGCTTCCATAATGGGGGTTTCTGCCTACTTGGGATTCAGACACATCATGTCCTGAAAATAGATGGCTGATTGGATAGTTATTCAGTTTAAAAGATGACCAGGGGAAATAGCAGTGGAAATATCTACTCAGCTTAATTTTGAAACCCAGGAGCAAGGATGCTCCTGAGTTCCAAAGGAGAAAATGTCCCAAGGAAAAAAGTTGCTTCATCATCTAGCCAGAGAATATGTTGAGGAACACACATAAGGCATCACCAGGCTGATCTGGGGAAGCACCTAGAGAACAGAGTGATACAGAATATCATAATGTGGATCTGTATCTAAACTCTTCTGAAGTCCCAGTTTAGGTAGACTTTGAGGCATCAGGAACTCTTGCCTTGAGTTCCCTGTGTAAAATGGGGATAACAGCCTTTCTTAGGCAGATTGTGTGATATCCACCTCTCACATTTTCTACAGAAATACAGGTTACATAAAAACCTGAGTTGAATATACTTCTAGGTGATCATGCTGTCACAACCCATGCTGGGCAGACCAGGGAGGGGTCGTGGTGAGTTCCGAATTCCCTTCGGCTAAATTAAGGTGAAACGACACCAAACGATCAGTTGAACATTTTATTCATGGCAGAAGCAATCTGAACTTGGAAGGTGTAACAGTAGGTGGCGGGGTCTCTCACAACAGGAATTGGCATGAAACTACCTCAGTAAACTGTGTAACCCGTGGTAACCATATACATCAGTTCAGGGAAGAAGACGAGCCCTCCCGTTGGGTCAAGAGGTTCAGAGCAGACCCCCTTGCTTTCTAGACTCCTTCTCAGAGAAGGGTCCAGGGGTGGCTGGATCCACTCCGAGTCCCAGACTTGGTCAACGGTTTTGTGTCTTAAAGGGATGAGGTGTAGGGATTATGAAAAAGGAGAGAGACAGAGCAAGACAAAGAGAGGAAGAGGAAGAGGAAAAGAAAAAGATTTCATTGGTCCTGGGTCCAGCATTGGTCCAGCCAGCCAAGAGGTCCAGTTCCAGTGAACACGCATGTGTGGGGCTTCTGTTTGTGTCCTTTTACCATCCTTGCCCTCCTTCGGGTGGGCACTTGAACTCATTAAGCTAATTAGGTGTCATGCATGGTTTGTGCTTTCAGAACCTCTGGGAAATGGGTTGGTGGGCTTGGAGGTTGTTTGGGGAGTAACTTCCTGTTGTGGTTTAACCCCAGCCAGCAACTAAGCATCACGCAGCCGCTCACTCCCTCCCTCCCCACCCAGTGGGATGGGGGAGAAAATCGGGAGAAGAAGCAAAACCCGTGGGTTGAGATAAGAACGGTTTAATAGAACAGAAAAGAAGAAACTAATAATGATAATGATAACACTCATAAAATGACAACAGTAATAATAAAAGGATTGGAATGTACAAATGATGCGCAGCACAATTGCTCACCACTCGCCGATTGACACCCAGTTAGTCCCCAAGCAGCGATTCCCCTCCTCCACTTCCCAGTTCCTATACTAGATGGGACACCACATGGTATGGAATACCCTGTTGGCCAGTTTGGGTCAGCTGCCCTGGCTGTGTCCTGTGCCAACTTCTTGTGCCCCTCCAGCTTTCTCACTGGCTGGGCATGAGAAGCTGAAAAATCCTTGACTTTAGTCTAAACACTACTTAGCAACAACTGAAAACATCAGTGTGTTATCAGCATTCTTCTCATACTGAACTCGAAACATAGCACCGTACCAGCTCCTAGGAAGACAGTTAACTCTATCCCAGCTGAAACCGGGACACTTCCCCTCCCCTGCAGACACGACCGTTGTTTGATCTTTGGCCGTACATGGTGAGCTGCCCTGTTCAGCATAGCAAAACATGGAGCTGCGCACCCTCCTGCATGCCCTCCCCATCCTGTTGCTGATGTCCTGTGCTGATCTGTGCTGATGGGCTTCTTTTCACCTGTGGGTCATTGTTATGCAGAACTTGTCCCACCACAATGTTTGAGACATTAACTCTTTCAGTCTCTCACACATGCTAAGAACAAGTTTGTCCTCTGTCAGCCTTACTGCTTTTCATACCTGACAATTATGTCCATCTTGCTTTCTGGATTCACTTCTACTGTTCTATTCATTGTGTCGATCCCTGATGTGTTAAGTAGAATTCCTCCAGTTTTACACCAAACTTTTGCTTGGCTTTCTGGTTGACTTCAACTATATTTCTTTCACAGTAATCCAATTTGTGTATCACAGAAATGTAGTTCTCAGTCATTCAGACAAAGAAGCAGCAATGAATGAGACATTGGGACCTATCCTGGGTATTTGACTTCTCCAAGGGAGCATGTCTTCTGCTTTGGTCAGACTTGTCATTCTCTTTATGCTTGAACTCAGCTTTGGGATTTGGTCTTTGTGCCCTGATGCAGCACACAGAAAGTAAAAACTGGATGACAATCTATTGCAGATCACTGCAGTGCCAGAAATATTTTTGTCTCCCACAGACACTGGTTTGAGCCCCTACTATGAATCAATCATGAAGTGATGAAAATGAAAAAACTGTGCCTGTAGGAAGTGTCTGATAATCACCTCTTTAGAAGCATTTCTTGCTCAATCAAATTGTGAGAGGATTGCATTTTGAAGACATTTGTTTTCCTTCAGGTAAATAGTTCACAATACTCCTGGATCACACTGTGTCAGAATTTGGCTAGAAATCCTGCTCTGTCAGACTGGAGACATTATCTGCTGAAATGCCATATTTTGCATGAAATGCAAAGCCAAACCAAGATCCAAGTCTGTTGTTGTCACTATAGAACTTTGCACTCCCAGCAAAAAATACAGCCAGGACTTCAATATTATGGCCAGAATCCAAGTTTTGCTAATACATTCTGGCAATGCAAATTATTCTTCAGGTTCCATTGCCTACAGGATTTTTATGTAGCATTAGTGAGAGATATTAGGTGGAGGTGGGTGAAATGACTCTTACGTTTTGGTACCCTGAAATGGATTATAAGTATATAATATGCACAACATATGATTTTAATTATTATATGACCTTAACCTTGAAGTTTTTGTATAGAATAAAGATAAAAAAGGAAACAATCAGAGAAAGAAAATAGACCTTTTCTCATTGTAGCACAAAGATGTGTTATTTAAGATTTGCTGAAGACCAAAAGAAGCCCTGTAAAGTAACAAAGCTGTTGCAAATAAACTCACTTCTTTGATGTATACCTTCACAGTCTTTATTTGAATTTGGTGAGGATGGTATTGGTCACTTCTTTGTCAATTTGTGCTCAGATTTTACTCCGGCTTGGCTGTGGAGACCAGGAGTACCACTGATGAAATGTAGAAAAAAGGTGATGGGGAAGAACAAGTACTGGAGGGAGTCCTGTTTCCACTGCACCATGTTTGCTGTCAGAGAGCATGAGGATGAATACTTCAGGTAGCAAATGAAGAGGTAGAATAGTGGCCTCCTGGAAAAAAATTAATAGAAATAACCAAGGTTGTGTGACTCTGATCCTGATGCAATACAAGAAATGGCATCAGGATGCAACTCCTAGTGCAATACCAGAAATTGCCTCCCACCTTCTCCATCTCTCTCCAGTTTTTCCGTCAGCAGCGGGATCAAAGGCACCATCAAAGCCTTAAGATTTAATGGGGAGGAAGCTGAAAAATAGGTAATTTATCACCCTTATAACTACCAGCTGAGATTTTGATTCCAGTGAGAGCACAGAAAATTGGTTACACAGTCTTCTTATCACTGTCAAGATTGCCTCTATGGGAAAGCAGTTTGGTCTACTCCTTTTTTTATTTTCTATTTTGAATGTAAAATTTTTTTGTATGGTACAACCTGTTACTGATTCATCTCTATAAGAAACAAATATGCTAGTTTCATATCTAACAGAAAATTCCCTTAAAAAGTCATCAACTCCCTGGGTGTTCATTTGATGTCATTTGGTCATGAAGACCATTCTATCTGCATAGTACCGTCAATTTGAATGTCATTGAAACTTGAAGTTAAGCACAAAGGCAAATGCCTTTGTTAGAAAGCTGTATAAGCTTTGGCATAAAAACAAGAAAATAAAACCAAAATATTTCATCCAACATTGCAATGCAGAGGGGAGAAAAAAGAAAAAAAAAAAGCAATTACCAGAAATGATTGTGTTTTCAGGACCACTTACTTCATTGGAAAGTAAAATGGGCCATATCCACTCACCAAGCGTGTGGAATATATATCAAACATTACAGCCTGACATCTTCTATTGTCCTGGTTGATGAGAGCATGTGTTTGAACAGAAAGGTCATGCCCAGTCATGTGTGCTAAGTGTTTAGCTGGTAATGCAAAGTCAACACTTTTTTTTTCTCTTCCTTCTCTGTTTGTTTAGGTAGTAGAACACTAAGGATCAGTGATTTAAAATCCTCAGCTGCGGAACCTTAAATTTTATTTAGTTTCTGCTTCATAGCAAAACTTTTCCTAGCAATGTGTAATCTTACAGTACTTCTTTATGAGGAGCCTCAATTTGTCATTAATAGTTTTGCTGATGTAATTCCAGACCCAATAAAAATCTATGATAAGGGGCAGTAGTTTTTTTTGTACTTCATACAGATCTACATGTCTGTTTTTAAAGCATCCATATCTACATCCATTTGTGTTACTTATGCAAAGAAAGAAGTTGAAAAGCAAGGATGGTGGAGGTGAATAATACTTCCTTCAGATGATGGTAGGTAAGAAGTCAGAGAAACAGTCATTTTTCCCCTCCACACTAAGTATTTCTGTTCCTTTTCAAAATATATGAAAACTGAGCACTACTAGTAATATAATCCTTGTGGCAGTACAGCTTTCTTTCCCAGAAGTAGGGAAAACGGTGAGATTTGACATTTGAGACACTATGATCAAATTGAGAGACCATTTGAGTTCTGATGGAGCAGAAATTCCATTTTCCCCAATAACAAGTGCTAGATCCAATGAATTATTATGACCTTAAGAAATTCCAGTTCTGTCACTGATGCTTGAATAATTTTATGTCCTTATTTCTCCTCCTATGCTTTGACCATTTCATCTAGTCAAAAGGTGCATCTGGACTGCCTTGTATTATGTATTTCTACAATGCTTAGTATAATGAATTTCTTATGACTCCTAGAATCACAACTCCATCTAAAACTTGAATGATAGCAACTCTGACCATTTCTAGATGTTGGACCTCATGGTATAGCAATGCAGAATGGAGGAGGAGCTTTGGCCTTGGTGACTGTGATCAGAGTTTAAATTAGAATTTGAATCTTCATAGCAAATGTTTTTTTCATCCATTTATTAAGATGTCTTTCCATGGGAAAGTCATTAGGAATCTTATATCACTCTCAGACCTGTTTGGATAATAAAGTCTTCTCTTCATCTCCTAGTAATTACCATCTGTCACCTGAACGTTTTCCCTAGAAAAACAGGAGAATGAAATTTATTATTTGCAGTTTCAGATGGCAGAGTACTGTGTTGTGTTATGTGCATTCAGTTGCTACAGTTTTCCAAATATTTGAAAGACTCAGCTCTCACGGAAGAAATATAATCCCACCCAAGGCTTCAGTAAAAGAAAAAAAAAAGATCCATAGTGTTGAACACTGCCGATTGACTGATTTTTCTTCAAGTTTGTTTTTAGTTTTCTGAAAGAATAGGTGTAATGAAGATGTGCTCTGTGGGAGGGAAAAAAACCAACAACAACTTAGGCATAAATCTAACACATAAAACTTTATTAGTCATTTCAAGTGCAAGACACCTCAAAGAAAGGATTAGATATCTTTTTAAGGTATTTGAATAGCATATCTAGTTATTGGAGTTAAGAAAAATATTGTAAGGCTTGGCAATTCTTAGGTATTATAGAATAGTGAGTTGTGGTCAACAAGACCTTTTTTCTCTTCCTTTTTCTATAGGAAGCACACTTGTAACCGTACATTGCTAATAGAAACCAAGTGTTGGAGAACAAATGTTAATTTTGTTAGCAGCTACGCCACTATCCATCATATTTGAGAAGTCGTGGCAGTCTGGGCAAGTTCCCACTGACTGAAAATGGGGAAACATAACCCCCATTTTTAGAAAGGGAAAAAAGGAAGACCCGAGGAACTACAGGCCAGTCAGTCTCAATTCTGTGCCCAGCAAGATCGTGGAGTGGATCCTCCTGGGAACTATGCTAAGGCACATGGAAAATAAGGAGGTGATTGGTGACAGCAACATGGCTTCACTAAGGGCAAATTATGCTTGACAAATTTGGTGGCCTTCTACAATGGGGTTACAGTGTTGGTGGATAAGGGAAGACTAGCGGACATCATCTACCTGGACTTGTGCAAAGCATTTGACACTGTCCTGCAAAACATGCTTGTCTCTAAATTGGCAAGACATGGATTTGATGGATGGACCACTTGGTGGATAAGGAATTGGCTGGATGGTCACACTCAGAGAGTTGTGGTCAACGGCTCAATGTCCAAGTGGAGACCAGTGATGAGTGGCATTCCTCAGGGGTCAGTATTGGGACCAGCGCTGTTTAAAATCTTTGTCGGCAGCAAGGACAGTGGGATTGAGTGCAGTGTCAGAAAGTTTGCCGACGACACCAAGCTGTGTGGTGCAGTCAACACGCTGGAGGGAAGGGATGCTATCCAGAGGGATCTCAACAGGTCTTGCAAACCTCATGAAGTTCAACAAGGCCAAGTGCAAGGTCCTGCACATGGGTTGGGGCAATCCCATGCACAAATACAGACTGGGCGATGGGTGGATTGAGAGCAGTCCTGTGGAGAAGGACTTGGGGAAGCTGGTTGACGAGAAGCTCAACATGACGTGGCAATGTATGCTTGCAGCCCAGAAAGACAACCATATCCTGGGCTGCATCAAGAGAAGCGTGACCAGCAGGTCAAGGGAGGTGATTCTCCCCCTCTGCTCTGCTCTCGTGAGACCCCACCTGGGGGACTGCATTCAGCTCTGGGGCCCCCAACATAAGGAAGACATGGACCTGCTTAAGCGAGCCCAGAGGAGGCTCCCCAAGATGATCAGGAGGCTGGAGCACCTCTCCCATGAGGACAGGCTGAGAGAGTTGAGGTTGTTCAGCCTGGAGAAGAGAAGGCTCCGGGGAGGCCTTCTAGCAACCTTCCAGTACCTAAAGGAGGCCTACAAGAAAGCTGGAGAGGGACTTTTTACAAGGGCATGTAGTGATAGGACAAGGGGTAATGGCTTTAAACTGAAAGAGGGTAGATTTAGACTAGATGTAAGGAAGAAGTTTTTTACTGTGAGGGTGGTGAGGCACTGGAACAGGTTTCCCAGAGAGGCTGTGGATGCCCCCTCCCTGGAAGTGTTCAAGGCCAGGCTGGATGGGGCTTTGAGCAACCTGGTCTAGTGGAAGGTGTCCCTGCCCATGGCAGCGGGGTTGGATCTAGGTGGTCTTTAAGGTCCCTTGCAACCCAAACCATTCTATGACTGTCATTCTATGAATTAGGTGAAGCCTGGGGAGCTCAGATCTAATCCTTATGCAGCCATATGTTTTTCCTTTGCTTTTGGTGTAGACCACAGCACTTTCCACTAAGTGAAGGATTTATAAATATCATCTCAGTATACTCCTGTAGAAGATTTGGCTTGCAGCTTTGTCAGAGCCTTTGGCAGAAACTGTAGAGCTGGTAACGCTCTTTTCACCTGCCCATTTATCCAACATAATTTAGTAAAATTTTTCCTGCTGTGAACCAACAAGTGACTTCCCTTGTGTCATGGTTTAAGTCCAGCCAGCAACAAAGCACCACGAAGCCACTCGCTCACTGGAGGAAGAGAAAATGTAAAGAAAAGCTTGTGGGTCGAGACAAGGATAAGGAGGGATCACTCAGCAATTATGGTCACGGGCAAAAGACAGGCTCAACTTGGGGAAGAAACAAAATCAATTTAATTTACTAAAAATCAAATCAAAACAAGGATAATGAAAAGTAAACCCAAACCTTAGAACACCTTCCCTGACCCCTCCTTCCTTCCTGGCTCCGCTCCACTCCCAGTTCTCTCTCCCTCCTCCTCCCAGCAGCGCAGGGGGACGGGGAATGGGGGTTGGGGTCAGTTCATCACACGTTGTCTCTGCCGCTCCTTCCTCCTCAGGGGGAGGACTCCTCACTCTTCCCCTGCTCCAGCGTGGGGTCCCTCCCACAGGAGACAGTCCTTCACAAACTTCTATAACATGAGTCCTTCCCACGGGCTGCAGTTCTTCACGAACTGCTCCAGCGTGGGTCCCTTCCGTGGGCCACAGTCCTTCAGTCACAGCCTGCTCCAGTGCAGGCTTTCCCATGGAGTCCTGGCCATCTTGGGGGGCATCCATCCCCCTGCTCCGGCATGGGCTCCTCTCTCCCCGGGCTGCAGGTGGGCATCTGCTCCCCTGCTCCCCTCCATGGGTTGGGGGGGACAGCCTGCTGTCTCCCCACGGGCTGCAGGGGCATCACCTCCTCCCCCGCTCCTCCTCCTCCTCTCCTTCCTCACTGACTATGGTGTCTGCATAGGGGTTCCTCTCACATTCCAATCCCCTCTCCATTGCAGGTTCCCCTTCTTAAATCTGTTCTCGCAGAGGCTCTACCACCATCACTGATGGGCTTGGCCATGGGCAGATGTGGGTCCGACTTGGAGTTGGGGAAGCTTCTAGCATCTTCTCACAGGAGCCACCCCTCTAGCCCCTCCTCCGCTACCAAAAGCCCACCGCACAAACCCACAACACCTTGTTTTCCACTTCTACACCACTTGCGGTCCTGTATGCGGTTTCTTTCTCAATGTGGTGTTACTGGGCTTTGTGCAGAATGCCATAAGAGATAGAGTCATATGTAGAAGCCCCTGACCAGTGCTGAGCCACAGGTGGTCTCAGGCGGGCATAGGGTCCAAAACTTTTCCCTAAAGAAGAAAAGCTGGAAGATGTTCTTGGCACAGTTTATGTCAACACAGAGTCTCTCATAATCCCAAGCAACTGTGTAGTAAGTATGCTCACATCGAAATACCTGCATGTTAACTTGAAGTCTGTATACCTAGTAAGTAGACAAGAAACAAACTAGTATAATGAAAAAGAAAAAAAAGTACATATATATATTTAGTCCAACATTTAGTGTATTTTACAATTCTGTTACTATAACTTCTTTTTGGAAGCAAAAAGGGCCATCTGCTCAGGAGGAAATCAATACAGGATGGATTTACTAGGCATAAATTGATCCAAAATAGCTTCTCCAATTGAGGCAAAAAAACTTTCTAAAGTTTTCATCAATAAATGCCACTAAGCCCCCATCAGGTCTCGTGCAGGAGATTTATATCCAAAGGAAGTATTTAATCCCACAGTTTTGTTTGTAAGTGTAAAAATTAATAAAAAAAGGGCATATGTTTTCATTATGATAAAAGCAGGGGAAAAAAAGGGCGAAGATGTCTGAAGAAGCTAACTTACTGGCTCTGATATCTTTTCTGTGGTTCCTTTGGTATATTCATACTCTTGTTGGCAAAGCTAAATATTAAAGCATATCCAATTAGCAGTATAGTATTCGTGTATCAGGAAAGGGCATCTAACAAGCCCACACTTGTCAACAGAAAGGTGAATGTTTGTCCAATTCTGTAGAAAATGGATTATTTAAAGAAAAATAATAACTCTTCAGTCTGCAGTTACTAGATTTATATTGTCTTTGATCAGGTCAAAGGCTAGGAAAGGGGACTCATCAATGACAGGATATGGTGGGTTTCCAAACTCATCACTGGAAACCATAGCCCTCATTAAAAGAAAAAAAAAAAATCCTCTGCCAGGCAAATATAAGATTTTCTCAGTTTTTAATTAAGTTATACAAACACCTCATTCAAAATAAAGGAAGCAAAAGGAAGAATTTAAATCCTTAGTTTCTATCTATGCCAATTATGGGCCACATTTTGTTACTCATTTGACTTGTATCAATATTTTCTTATTCAGCTCAGTCATTAAATTCAGTGGCACTACATAGCAAGGCACTTCTCTGTCTAAGTAAGGGTGATGTATTTTGTCCAGTGGACTAATTTGCAGAATAGCATACTGATCTTCTAAAATGGTAGCAGAATTTACCATACAGATTAATGAAGGGCTGAGGTCAAAAAACTCAGTACAAGCAGAGCTATCAGCTAAACCTTGATACATTGACACACACAAAACTCAGAAGGGGCTTCAGAAACAGCAGTATATAAAAAGGTGAACAGCTTTACCTGTACCTTGAGCCTAGAGCCTAAGACAGTAACTGAATCAAATCACGTACTAAAATAAATTTTCACTTGATTAATTGTTCTCATCTAGAGTCCTTAAAGAGTTTCTGGTGATGAACAAGTCCCAGCATGCACATAGTCTGCATGAGTGCAGAAATTTTCTTACATTGAATTCTTGACATGAGCCTCAGAACCAAGATGATTCACAAATTAAACAAGGAATTCAAATAGGAATTTGAGCTTTGCAGGAACACTTCTCCATGTCTGTGCGTCAAACTGTTCTTCACATGAGTGCTGCTAGAGGCTATAACTGTCATACATAGCGAGGCACACTTTCTCCATTGAGGTGAACTGTGGTCATTTTAGCATGTATTACATATCTTTCGCTGCAGACATAACTAAATGCTTCAGACTGCTGATCTTATAATTATGGAAACATTTGCTTATTGATGTCAGGTGTGAAAGGAGCTACTCTTTCAGCATAGTGGCCTGCCACATGTTCAGTAGAAATTCTTCTACTGTCTTTGGTCAATGCTGTGTAAATGCAGAGCCTAGAAATACTGGTGTTCTTAGATACAAAGGGTTCAAGCTGTCATTCTTCACATAATGACATAAGACCATGGAAGGCAGATAAGGAAAAAAATAGTTCACGCTATGCTTTATGAATATTCAGATGATGAGAAGATAACAGATAAAAGAATGTTAGCTGATGTTATAGTCAACAGACAGAAACACATTCCTTCAGATGATTGTGTCATCCTATCTAAGGTACATAAAAATTATTTTCTAAAGGTATGTTTCTCTTTAATGACTAAATAGGGAGACCAGAGGAGTGGCATAACAGTTCAAGTCACTGAGGTGACTCCTACATTAGTGCTGAAGGTGCTGTCCACCATCCAGGGCTAGCTGGGGAGTCTTGCAGGCAGATGTGCTAACTTATTCAAGGGTATAAATTGCCTTTAACATGCATTAAAATAACAAAACATTTAACAAAAACTTATACAGAACACATCTCAAAACTAGGAAGGTCAAAAAAGTGCTGCATTTTTTTGATGAATGTGGTAAGTGAAGCTTCCCAATGCAGCATCTCTTGGAGTGATTGCAAAGGGAATGAATAACAGTCAGACAGTTTGATTCCTCCAACTTTAGAAAAAAAGAAATGGGAGGAGATTAGATTCATATTTTTATTTGGTCGAGAAGTAAAATCTGATTTCCCTGAGAACTGGTAGAGCCATTATTGATTCATTTACTGGGTAATCTTATATGGCAATTTCACACAGCATAACGTGCTCTTTGGTGGCCTAAACCCCTATATTTAAACAAAATAAACCACAAAACTGATAGTATAAATACAGGAAGGGAGCTACCATCTGTTTCCTTGCCTTAAATAGCCCCTCTTGTGGATGGCAGTGTTTCATAATAAAGTCAAAGTTTTCTGTGAGGAAAAAGAGGAATTAAAAAAAAAAAAGAGGAGAGAAAAGAAGCCTTCAAGCAAGAAACCTCCCTTGACAGAGAAAAAACAGTCTGACACAGATAAAGAAAGAAAAAAAAAAAAGACCTGACACTATCTTTTTCTTTGTCAGTCTCCTTACTTATATATGGTTTTAAAAAGATTATTTTAATTACCTACCTCAGTTAATCTAAGATATATTAACACAAGAAGATTCATTCATCCCACATATTATCCATTCATCTAGTCTAAATTTTCCCCTCCCTATAATATCTTCCAATGGATGCAGAGTAAATGGGTTCTTGGTAATAGGATCTAATAAAATAGTGTATACGAGAATATTGTGAACAGATTATTTTTCAATTAAATTATCTTTCCATTAGAAAAATAACTGTTGAATATTTTTCACCTTGGCTTTAATGTGCTCCATTTATTTATTTAATGAAGATATGGATGACAATGCATTCATTCTAAATTTTAGTTTTCATAATGGAGTGGCCTTTTCAGACCTCAGTAGAACCCATAATTTCCTGTGCTGAGGGCTGTACAAACATACAAAAAGGAGATTGCTCTTGCTCTGATTAATTTATTATCTAACAGATAAGCCAGACGTAGGATACACCTACATGGGCTCTTGCCCTCTGAGCAGACATGAGATCATTCTATCTGCATTCAAAGCAGATGGAAATTTTCTCTGCTTGTGCTCCACATTAACTAGAAGCATCGTGAATACAAATAACATGATGTTTAGTCCAACCTACCGAGTGCTGGTGAAAGATGTTATATCTTAACTTGTGCTTAGGGTTTCCTACAGCATCTGCTCAGGAGTATAGGTGAAGTGAGCCCTAGTCTTTCTGAAAAATATTATATAGATATCTTTGAAGAATGGAAAATGGCAATATGGAAGAGACCAATATGATTTTTGGAGATGTCTGGATGGGCAACATAAAGGTCAGGAGCAGCAATTTCTTGGGGAAGAACTGAGTAACTGCAAATTCAAGTACAATGCCCAGTCTAAGGCAGAATCAGTGTGCCTGAGTCTACTAGAGTTAATCATGACTAAGAGTCATTTAACCCTTGGAGTGAGCATTTAACTGTCTAATAATTAGCTTTATTAACTCAGTTACTCATTTGTATTCCCTCTAGAGTGAATGGAGAAAAGCAGACACTCCCAGACAAGTTACGTGTCCAATCATTTCAGACACTTAAATTATGATGGACTGAATCATTTGCAGGTAATGTTTTTCTCTCCCCACTGACTACTGAAAAAAAGACTGCACTTCTCATTTTTAGGTTACAGAACTCTTTCCCCTTGATTTTGAAATGTTTGTTTCCTTGAATTTGCAAAGTCTCTGTTCTGACCTGCAACTCATCACTCAGCTACTACAGGATGTTATTTTTATTATCCTTCAATAACTTTATTTTCTGAATTTTTTTGCCCCTATTTTCTGCTGCTCTGCTCTGTAGATTCCCAGTCATGAACTCCATCCCTAAGGAAAAAATAAAAGAAAAAAATTAGGAAAAAAAAAAAAAAGAGAAAAAAGAAAAAAAAAGAAAAAATCAAATAAGAATGGCAAGAAAAAAAAAGTGATTACAAATCCATTTTACACTCACCCTCACTCCAAGCTGAAATTATCCTGTTCACTGAGGCACAGGTGGTGATTTTCCTAACTTGATTTGGTCATTAAAAATCCTCTAGCTGCTTCAATACTTTCTCCCTGAGGCCCCCAACCGCACTCTCTTCTCCAGTGATTAGAATAGAGCCGACTGGCCTTCTGAACTTATTACAACCCTTTTTCTAATGATCTCATAATGACTGCAAACCTGAGCCCAGCAACCTGACAGATAATGATGTCAATTATGCAAAACAGAAATGATGGCTTTGAATCTAATATACTGTATTTGGAATGGGGGGTGGGGGGGAGAGCAGGGGGGAGGTTTATTTATGGTTTCACTGACTAACTCTGTCACATTTCAAAACATCAATAAAAGATAATAAAGAGGAGATTGGGGAACACACAAAAAAGATGCTGATTACAGGGCCCTTAATAAATTTTAAAAAGAGGATTTGTCCTTCTTCCTTCCCTTCTTCCCTGAAAAGGTTCTGGTGGGTTTTGACTCTTGTGTTACTCCAGGGAGATTTTACAACTTTAGTCCCTTCTTTTTGTTTTCCAATGGAATTCCTATGGGAAATCCTATGGCTTGTAGGCACGTCAAGAGTCAGTGTCAGTGAATTTGTTTTTAATGACCACTTATTAGTAAAATCACTCTGTAATCATTTAACTATGAAGACTTTGAAATATATATGTATTATTATTTTATTGTTGTCTAACGACACAGGAAGGTTCCAAATTCCTCTTGGTTTTGAACAGCAACCTCAGGTCTGTGGCAAGTTGCTTTATCATATCATCAGTTATGGATTAAGATATGAGCAAGCATTTAAGGCAAAACTTAGAGAGATTTAGCTTTCAGCCTTGAATCAACCAAAATTTCTTCAGCTTTCTTGGAAAGCTCCTGTAACTTTGCATGAGAGTGGTGTTTATATCAGGTGTGCCATAATGAAGCTCAGCTTGAGTTAGGACATCACATCACACAGACAGTGACAAAAGTGGAATCCATTTCCCAGACCAGTTTTCTCATTACTAACCTGCATTTTCCTAGTCCCAGTTATTCCCACCTTCCCATGATCCCCAAGGAACCATAACCTCCTAGGTCTTAATTGTGGTATTTTGACAAACCCCAATGAGATGTTTGTTTTAGACCTCAAAGGTTATGTTCCATAGTGTAGTGGGTTGACCCTGGCTGGATGCCAGGTGCCCACCAAAGCCGCTCTATCACTCCCCCTTCTTAACTGGACAGGGGGAAGAAAATATAACCAAAGGCTCGTGGGTCAAGATAAGGACAGTTTAATAAACTGAAAGCCAAGGTCGCGCGCGAAAGCAAAGAAAAACAAATGATATTATTCTCTACTTCCCATCAGCAGGCGATGTCTAGCCACTTCCTGGGAAGCAGGGCTTCAGTACGCGTAGTGGTTGCTCCTGAAGACAAAAAATGCCCCCCCTTCCGTCTCCCTTTACTTAGCTTTTATATCTGAGCTGACGTCATATGGTATGGAATATCTGTTTGGTTAGTTTAGGTCAGCTGTCCTGGTTATGTCCCCTCCCAAGATCTCGCCCTGCCTCAGCCTGCCGTTGAGGGGGGGGCAAAAATGTTGGAGAGACAGCCTTGGTGCTGTGCCAGCACTGCTCAGCAGTAGCCAAAACACTGGTGTGTTATCAACACCTTTCTAGCTACTGATGCAGAGCACAGTGCTATGAGGGCTGCTATGGGGAGTATTAACTCCATCTCAGCCAGACCCAATACAATCTCCACCCCTTATTCCATACCATTTGCATCATGCTCAGGTCCCACATAATTTAATACAGATATCTTCTAACCATGCCATTGTATTTAATTCTCATTACTGAAATCCCTTCTTACCAACACTTACAACTGAAACTACATACTTAAACCACTTTTATACCCAACATACAGATTTATACATTCTTATTAATTACTATCCCCTGTCCTTTAACAGATAGATATTCCATGGACTTCTTCCACTCCTCCAGATGTTCACACACAGGTTATGACTTGGGCCCCATCCATCAAGATGAGTGGTCAGGACAGGAGAAGCAGTATGTTCGATCGTTGGGCACCAACACCGGCTTGGTTTGGGTCACCGATGCACTTGTCTGGTTCCTTACGAAGTTCACTCCTCTGCAGTTCAGGTCATTCCTGCTACATTACTTCCTACAACATACAACTCACATCACAGATTATTTTTCCCTCAAGGTTAAATGTCCTTGAGGCACACACTGGGTCTCCCCATCCTTCCGCATTACCCACCAAGTACACCCAGGTCCCTGAGCAAAGACAATCCCACGAATGGGTTTGCCTTTTCCCATGGGAGGAGAAATCCACACTGCCTTCCCCAGCCACTTCCCCATGTGCACTACGGGGACCTTATCTCCTCCCACAGTATGTAGGGGTTTTGTTTGGGCAGGACCAGGACGGTTAGCAGACCCTCTGGTGTTAACTAGCCAAGTGGCTTCTGCTAAATTTGTATCCCAATGCTTCCATGTCCCATTGCCTAGCGCTCTCAACATAGTCTTCAACAGTCCATTATATCTCTCAATTTTTCCAGATGCTTGTGGGTGATAGGGTATGTGGTACACCCACTCGATGCCGTGTTTCTTTGCCCAGGAGCTTATGAGGTTATTTCGGAAATGAGTCCCATTGTCTGATTCAATTCTTTCCGGGGTACCATGTCGCCATAAAATTTGCCTTTCGAGGCCTAAGATGGTGTTTCGGGCAGTGGCATGGTTTACAGGATATGTTTCTAGCCAACCAGTAGTTGCTTCCACCATTGTGAGTATGTAGCGCTTGCCTTGGCGTGTTCGTGGCAGTGGTCCAATGTAGTCAATTTGCCAGGCCTCGCCATATCGAAAGCCCAGCCACCGCCCTCTGTTCCAGGGAGACTTTACTCTGGTGGCTTGTTTGATTGCAGCACATGTTTCACATTCATGAGTGACCTGTGTGATGGCCTCCATGGTCAGGTCCACCCCTCGATCACGAGCCCACCTATATGTTGCATCTCTCCCTAGATGTCCCGATGTCTCATGGGCCCAGCGAGCTACAAATAGCTCACCCTTACGCTCCCAGTCCAGGTCCACCTGAGCTACTTCTATTTTGGCATCCTTGTCTACCTGTTCATTATTTCGATGTTCTTCAGTGGCACGGCTTTTGGGCATGTGAGCGTCTACATGACGTACCTTTAAAGTCATGTGTTCTACACGGGCAGCAATGTCCTGCCACAATGCTGCTGCCCAGATGGGTTTACCCCTGCGTTGCCAATTGGTCTTCTTCCACTGCTGTAGCCACCCCCACAGGACATTAGCCACCATCCAGGAGTCAGTATAGAGGTAGAGTACTGGCCACTTTTCTCGTTCAGCAATGTCTAGGGCTAGTTGGACGGCTTTCACTTCTGCAAACTGACTTGACTCACCTTCTCCTTCAGTGGCCTCAACGACTTGTCGTGTGGGACTCCACACAGCAGCTTTCCACTTCCGATGGTTCCCTACCACACGACAGGATCCATCAGTAAACAAAGCATAACACCTTTCATCTTCTGATAACTCATTATATGGTGGTGCCTCTTGGGCACGAGCCACCTCCTCAGGCGATGCTCCAAAATCTCTGCCTTCTGGCCAGTCCATGATCTCTTCCAGAATTCCTGGGCGGTTAGATTTCCCCAGTCGAGCCCGTTGCGTGATCAATGCTATCCACTTACTCCATGTAGCACTGGTTGCATGATGTGTAGAGGGGATGTTTCCTTTGAACATCCAGTGTAGCACGGGCAATCGTGGTGCCAAGAGAAGATATGCTTCTGTACCAACAACTTCTGAAGCGGCTCGAACCCCCTCATATGCTGCTAGTATCTCTTTTTCAGTCGGGGTGTAGTGGGCTTCTGATCCTCGGTACCCCCGGCTCCAAAACCCTAATGGTCGACCTCGGGTTTCTCCTGGTGTTTTCTGCCAGAGGCTCCAGGTGAGACCATGCTCCCCAGCTGCAGTGTAGAGCACATTTTGTACATCTGGTCCTGTCCGGACAGGTCCAAGAGCTACTGCACGAGCTATTTCCTGTCTGATATGCTCAAAGGCTTGTTGTTGTTCAGGGCCCCATTCAAAATAGTTCTTTTTCCGCGTTACTCGATAGAGAGGGCTCACAAGCTGACTATAACCTGGAATATGCATTCTCCAGAACCCCACAAGGCCTAGGAAAGCTTGTGTTTCTTTCTTGTTAGCTGGTGGAGACATAGTTGCTATCTTGTTAACCACATCCATAGGGACATGACGGCGTCCATCCTGCCATTTTATTCCCAAGAACTGAATCTCCTGTGCAGGTCCCTTGACCTTGCTTTTCTTTATGGCAAAACCAGCTTTCAGAAGAATCTGAATTATTCTTTTTCCCTTCTCAAACACTTCTTCTGCCTCGTTGCCCCACACGATGATGTCATCTATGTATTGTAAATGTTCAGGGGCATCGCCTTGTTCCAGTGCTGTTTGGATTAGTCCGTGACAAATGGTAGGGCTGTGCTTCCACCCCTGGGGCAGTCGATTCCAGGTGTATTGGACACCTCTCCATGTGAAAGCAAACTGTGGCCTGCACTCTGCTGCCAAAGGAATGGAGAAAAACGCATTGGCAATATCAATTGTAGCATACCACGTGGCTGCCTTTGATGCCAGTTCATACTGGAGCTCTAACATGTCTGGTACAGCAGCACTCAGTGGCGGTGTCACTTCATTCAGGCCGCAATAATCTACTGTTAACCTCCACCCTCCATCAGACTTTCGCACTGGCCATATAGGACTATTAAAAGGTGAATGAGTCTTGCTGATGACTCCTTGGCTCTCTAGTTGATGGATCAGCTCATGGATGGGAGCCAGGGAGTCTCTGTTTGTCCGATATTGCCGGCGGTGCACCGTCCTGGTAGCGATTGGCACCTGCTGTTCTTCAACTTGCAACAGTCCCACAATGAAGGGATCTTCCGAGAGGCCAGGCAGGGTAGATAGCTGTTTGATCTTCTCTGCGTTTACAGTGGCTACACCAAAAGCCCATCGGTACCCCTTTGGGTCCTTGAAGTACCCTCTCTTGAGGTAGTCTATGCCAAGGATACAAGGGGCCTCTGGGCCAGTCACAATGGGGTGCTTTTCCCACTTGTCCCCTGTCAAGCTCACTTCAGCCTCCAATACAGTCAATTCCTGGCATCCCCCTGTCACTCCAGAGATCCAGATGGGTTCTGTGCCCCTATACACTGATGGTACCAGCGTACACTGTGCACCAGTGTCTACCAAAGCCTTATACTTCTGTGGGTCTGATGTGCCAGGCCATCGAATCCACACAGTCCAGTATATCCGGTCATCCCTTTCCTCCTCCTGGCCGAAGGCAGGGACCCTCTATTGCTGTTCCTCATCAGAGTATTCACTGTCTGACCCTTGCGGTGCCAGACCAGAAGTCCCCTCACCAGAGTCAAGGGAGGTCGTTTCAGTTCTTCTATGCCTGGAGGATCGCTGATTGCTTTCTTGGGCCTCTACAGCAACGACACTGACAGCCTTCTTCTTGGGTGACCCCTTCTTAACAGCTGTCTTCCCTCTCAGTTCACGTACGCGGGCTTCCAGCTTAAAGGTGGGTTCACCGTCCCACTTCCTCATGTCCTCCCCTTGGTCACGCAGGAAGAACCAGAGTGTACCACGTGGCATACGCCTTGGGCTCCCTTTCCCTCTGACCGGGGCAGGAGAGGACTGATTTCTTGGAGCGTCCCTAAGAGCCAAGGCACTGTCCTGTAGGGATGAGGAGACACAGAGATTTTCTTCAAAGTTTTGGAGCCAAGACGACACTTTCTCCACAGTTGGTGTTTCCATATCTGGGCAATACATTGCTGCCAAGCTGTTAGAATATGACGCTGGGGCACCTTGAATCACCTTTCTCCACATGGCCCGTGTGCACAGGACATCCTCTGGATCTTTTGAGACTTCCTCATCATCTAGATCACTGTAGATGACTTCCACCACTGCTAACTCTCTCAGGTACTGGATGCCTTCATCTGCGGTAGTCCACTTTTCTGAGGAATTCACAAGATCTTCCTTGAATGGATATCTTGCCCTCACACTTGAGAGGAGCCGGCTCCAGAGACTGCAAATTGCTGCCTCTTTTCCAATTCCTCTTTCAATTCCCCGGTTTCTAGCGAGGGATCCCAGCTGTTGGGCTTCCTTGCCTTCCAGTTGCTGACTGTCGGCCCCGTTATCCCAGCATCGGAGCAGCCAGGCAGCAATCCGCTCACCTGGCTGGCGGCTGTAGTCTTTCCGCAAGTCCCGAAGTTCTGAGGATGTCAGGGACCGGGTAGTTTCCGCTTCCTGTCTAAGTTCCCTCACTCCTTCCTCCAATTTCTTTATCGAAGGACCAGCTTCTAGATTAAGCTTTTCCTCTTCTTCTTCTTCCCTCACTAATCGATGGTATGGACCTGTTGATCTCCTCGTCCACTGTTTCTTTTTCACTATTGGGGCAATTACTGTAGTTGTTGTTGTTTGGGTCCCTGCCTCGAGCATGGTGTCCTCAGATGCAGTCTGGGTCCCTGCCTCAACCGTGGTCCTCTGAGAGTGTTGAACTATGGCTCGGTAGGCATAGGCCAGGCCCCAGTACAGTGCGAGAAGCTGCTGGTTTTCATTGGGATAGGCAAGGCACCCTTCTATCAGGTGGCGCGTCAGTTTGCCAGGGTTACTTGCCTGTTCAGGTGTAAAGTCCCAGATTATGGGAGGTGATAACCGTCCTAGGAATCTGCCCAAATCCTTCCATATACCCTGCCACCCAGGGACCGGTCGCTTGAGGGCACATTTCAGTATTGCCTCACCCAAAACTTGTCTTCTCTTATACCAGGACGAGACCAGATTCCACAATACCCATAATATACCACCAGTATTAATTATTAGTACTGAACAACTCACATAAGGGTGAACAAGGACCTCAGGAGCCTGCATAATAAAACCATTCACATCAATGCCCGGTAGGGAGAGGGAGATGTGTTCCCTCATCTCCTCCACAAGATAGCTCCCACAACACAGCAAAGCCATCAGTGCCAGGACAAAGCACATAGATATTATTTGTATTAGCATGTTCCCGAGTTCCTTCATTCTCCCCACAAGATAGCTCCCGCAGCACAACAAAGCCATCAGTGCCAGGGCAAAGCACACAGCCATTATTTGCGTTACCATGTTCCCAAACTCAGCAAGGTAGAGATAAGCAAGCAGGCAACAAGCTCCGTGACCTGCACAGGAGCTTGCCACTTAATAACTAGCTATGGCACGTTTAATGCAAAACTGCCGTTGTCTTGCCCCACGTTGGGCGCCAAAAAGGACTGTAGTGGGTTGACCCTGGCTGGATGCCAGGTGCCCACCAAAGCCGCTCTATCACTCCCCCTTCTTAACTGGACAGGGGGAAGAAAATATAACCAAAGGCTCGTGGGTCAAGATAAGGACAGTTTAATAAACTGAAAGCCAAGGTCGCGCGCGAAAGCAAAGAAAAACAAATGATATTATTCTCTACTTCCCATCAGCAGGCGATGTCTAGCCACTTCCTGGGAAGCAGGGCTTCAGTACGCGTAGTGGTTGCTCCTGAAGACAAAAAATGCCCCCCCTTCCGTCTCCCTTTACTTAGCTTTTATATCTGAGCTGACGTCATATGGTATGGAATATCTGTTTGGTTAGTTTAGGTCAGCTGTCCTGGTTATGTCCCCTCCCAAGATCTCGCCCTGCCCCAGCCTGCCATTGAGGGGGGGGCAAAAATGTTGGAGAGACAGCCTTGATGCTGTGCCAGCACTGCTCAGCAGTAGCCAAAACACTGGTGTGTTATCAACACCTTTCTAGCTACTGATGCAGAGCACAGTGCTATGAGGGCTGCTATGGGGAGTATTAACGCCATCTCAGCCAGACCCAATACACATAGTTATAAAATTTAATAAATTTTTATCAGAATAGGAATCTGTCCCAGACTAGCTAAAGAAATTGTAGGTTGTCGTGGTTTAAGCCCAGCCAGTAACAAAGCACCATGAAGCCACTCGCTCACTCCTCCCCACTGGTGGCATGAGGAGGAGAAAATATCAAGAAAACCTCATGAGTCGAGACAAGGACAGGGAAGGATCACTCACCACTTATGGTCATGGGCAAAAGACAGGCTCAACTCAGGGAAGAAACAAAATCAATTTAATTTACTACAAATCAAATCAAAACAAGGATACTGAGAAGTAAAACCAAACCTTAGAACACCTTCCCCCCACCCCTCCCTCCTTCCCGGCTCAATTCCACTCCCGATTTTCTCTACCTCCTCCCCTCAGCGGCGCAGGGGGACGGGGAATGGGGGTTGGGGTCAGTTCATCACACCTTGTCTCTGCCGCTCCTTCCTCCTCAGGGGGAGGACTCCTCACTCTTCCCCTGCTCCAGCGTGGGGTCCCTCCCACAGGAGAAAGTTCTTCATGAACTTCTCCAATGTGAGTCTTTCCCACAGACCGCAGTCCTTCACGAACTGCTCCAGCGTGGGTCCTTTCCGTGGGCTGCAGTCCTTCAGGCACAGACTGCTCCAGTGCAGGCTTTCCCATGGAGTCCTGGCCATCTTGACGGGCACCCACCTGCTCCGGCATGGGCTCCTCTCTCCCCAGGCTGCAGGTGGGCATCTGCTCCCCTCCATGGGTTGGGGGGGACAGCCTGCCATCTTGTCTCATCACGGGCTGCAGGGGCATCCCCTCCTCCCCACCTTCCTCACTGACCTCGGTATCCACAGAGGGGTTCCTCTCACATTCCAATCCCCCTAATCACTGCAGGTTCCCCTTCTTAAATCTGTTCTCCCAGAGGCGCTACCACCGTCACTGATGGGCTCGGTCTTGGCCAGAGGCGGGTCTGACTTGGAGCCTGGGAACCTTCTAGCAGCTTCTTACAGGAGCCACCCCTGCGGCCCCCTCCCCCGCTACCAAAAGCCCGCCACATAAACCCAACACAGGTTCAGGACATTTTGTGTGATTGCTTAGTATGAGAAAATAAAGCCTGAGCCCTGCACAAACAAAACTGCAGTCTTAAAGGTGCAAAGAAGTCAATGATATGGAGAGGGACAATTGTGTGATGGGAATAAAGGCATTGAAGAAGGGGGAATGTGCTTTGGGGTAGTTTTTCAGTATAAGGCTGGACCTGGGAAGTATGGAAATTACTTCTGTTTATTCCTAACTGAGTATGACCTGAAGGCAACAATCTTTCAAACTGATATGCTACATTGCCCTTTCTAAAAACAGTGATAATACTGCAGCCAGTTCCAAAAGTGGGAATAAAACAGCACCTGTAATCAATGCAAATACATGCATAATATTCTGCAGGTCTGATCCAGTACATAATGCAATTGACAGAAGAGCTCCTATTGATTTCCATAACGAAAGACAAACCTCAGGTGGCAGATACGTATCCCAAAAGATGATTCAAACTTTGTTATTTTTCTCAGAATATAAAAAAATAAATGCACAGATTTTTCAAAATCAGATTACTGTTCACAGGGCTTTAGGATCCAAGAATTTGTAGTGAATCATAAGTACTCCTTATATAATTTATTAGAACATGTTTGCAGACGAATTTTTAAATGGTGTTATTTATAGTGGCATAGGAAATGTACATGTAATGATCTCAGTATTTTCCAGTAGAGAGAGATGGTGAGAAATCCTACGCAGGGGTAAACTCAGAAATCAGAACTGAAAAAAAAGATGTTGAATCACCCAACTGTAATAACACGTCACCACAAATGTCAGATTTTTCTTTACAGTGGTCATACTCTGTCACCCAGGTTTTAGCATAAAGGGTGACAGTTTCCATCACTGATGCACACCACTTTCATAAGATACTACCTGCCCCAGTGAGAAGTGTGTCTTTACTGTGGCTGATCACATTTCTCTTCCATGAGAGCCCCACCTTGTGATGCTGAGCAGAATGTCCAAGTTGGGTGACTTCTTAGGGAGATTAGCACAATATAAAAAAACCCAAAAACCAGAGGAAAAAAAAAAAAGAGAGAGGAGGAAATTAAAAATGTGAGCGCTGAGCTTTTAAGTGGTATTTCCATGCTTGCTTTGCTAGGTGGCTGCAGCCAAACTGCCAGTCATGGCTATATCTCTATTGCATTGTCAGTAAAATGGAAACTTAACATTTCTTTCTCTCTGTATCTTTCCTAGAGATTAATGGGTATTGTAAATCTTTAGATAATTTCACTGAGGTCATGGATTTTTACATATGTTGCCCACAAGTTGTCCATTAATAAAACCAACAAGCGAAATGTAATTCATTCTTCTGCTACACAGGTTGTGTATAGATGAAGGTAATAACAAGGTATTTTTATCCAAAAATATTTGCCTTACTTTTAGATCTCTTTAGACTAAGACTATTCTTATTCCTTACTGTATCTGTATTTACCCCATGCTCCATACAGTGACATCTCCACCAAGACCTGGATATTTGCAGAATGTCTGGGGATCAAGAAAGAAAATTTACTACTTTTTGGTGGCAGAAGGGGGACAGACAACAACTACTGAAGAACTTATTTTCAGGGAGGAGTACTTTTAGAGGAATTAACTGAATGGGAGGTTGTAGATTTTGTGTATACTTCTTTTGTTAGTTGCTTTTTCCAAATCCAAAACCATTTGACTTTTTATGTGAATTTACTTTTTTTTTTTGATCCTTGGAATTGGAGATAAGATTCTAGCCATATTCTGAGTCAGAAACAACCAATTTCCTGCTCATATTTTTGCACCTGCAACCCAGCAGAGTGCTACTGGATGCTTTGTGCTCTTGTAGCGCATGTTCATGTCTAATTTGCTCTTCACTACCACTTCTTAGTGTTTCACTACAATAAGTACACTGACTCAGAAGGTGCTTTGGCTGCCGTGCTTTGTATTTTATAACATCTTTAATTTCTGCAGGACAAACTACTATTTTGTGGAGCAGTCCCACTTTAAAACACTTTATTTCGAACACTCCAGTGCAATAATGAGGTATGGGACATGCAATAAGCGTTGTAGCACTCCAAAAGCAAAGACATTTAATTTCCATCTTACATTTAATTGATTGTTTAATATTAGCACTTGTTGTTGAGGGGTATGTTGAAAGTAGAATTGACATTGAAGGAAATAAGTGCAACCAAAGGTACATCTGTAGTACCAGTGCTTTTATTTTCTCTACATGCAGTTACACCTTGTGTGATGGACAGGAGAATTACACTTTCTGTCCAGAGAAAAAGCTATAAAGCAATAGTTATTAAAGAGCAACAGGGGAAATAGATATTACATACTGAATGTGTCCAGCACTCTCATATTGTTGGGAAAGAAAAGCAAAATCTTAGGTACCAGGTGTAACTAATGCTCCAGTTCAGCTGCTGTGCCCACTTCGCTTAATATTTTATTTCCAGCTGTAATAGCTTTTTTTCTTTTGAAAATTAGAAAAAGTTATTAGTTTTCCTATAAGCCATAAATTCTATCAGGTTTAGGAACAGGCTTATACGTCTCTCAGAATATGACTAACCCAGACATTGGTTTTCTCACTGCTCAAAAAAATAGTTGATTATTGTTTATTATTCTCTAAATGTCAAAGAGCACAAGTCCAGGACTTTTAGAGTAAAAGCCTACTGTGTTTGACGCTTCAGAAATACATGTCAAAAGAAATCCAACCCTGAAGAGTTTGCAATGCAAAGACAAAACATAACACAGCAGGCAAATATGACAGATGGTGGGAACACAAGGTCCCAAGAGGACAATCATTACTGGTATCATAAGCAGTAGTCATGACCCACCAGCTGCCTACCTGCTGTCAGGAGTTTCATAGGTACCCTGACAGAGATCAGAAGAGGAAAAGGAGTGAGATGGCTGTTGACTAGAAGTATGACAAAAAGACTTCAGCAGGAGTTTTGGGCTGTTACTGTATCTCACAGCTTGGTAAAGCCTTGGGGATGGGGGTAAGTAGGATTGTGCATTCAACTTTCCTAAGACTATCCTTGGACTGAGTGACTTTTCATGGTTTTGGTTTTCTTGTCTCACAATAACAAGATGGCATTATTTGTAAGGGACCTGGGCATTACAAATCTACCTCTCTGAGATTTCTTATTTAGCCATCATAAAAAAACTTCTGGGGCATGAGAAATTGGAGACCTGTAACCAGCAGTAGACACAACCATGAAACTTGAGGAGGCAAAGTATGCAACATTCACTGCTGTTCAGTCACCTCACAGTCTTTGTTATCCCCTCCACCCATGACAAATCCAGACCTGCCCCTGTGTAAAAAAATAATCTGAGAGTTCATAGATGTCAATATACTTTAGGGCATGCATGTTTGTACAGCTGCTTATGCAGTGTCCGTGTAGTCCTAATCCTGGCTGCGCAATCTCAGTGACACTCCACCACTCAGTTCATCATGCAGTCCTCCAGGTTGACCTTTGAGACTTGGTGAATGTGTGTGGGACTTAAAACAATTTGTGGCTGAGAGTGTGTCCTTCCATTTGTCAGCGATGACAATAAATTTCCTTCCCATGTGCTTGCCAGCAGCTAATTATTTCCTCCCTCCTCCAGTCCACAGTGAGCAATGATATTTTAAGCCACAAATAACAGCAGTTTATTAATACAGAAGGGAGCTGGTGACCACAACAAGTTCTTGTGTGGCTTTGCCTAGTGGGATGATAACTTTTTGAGGCAAGTTGCCCTCTAAGGGCTGGTCTTCATGACGGTTAATTCCTTATTGTTGCAATGGAAGTGAAAAAATGAATGAGAAATTGCACATAAAAACTCCCAGTGTCTGGTCATGCAGCTCCCTCACACAGCCTGAGGTTATCAAGGAAACCGTCACTTGCAAACCCCTCCCATTAGGAAACGTGCTTGCAGTATAGAACAAATATTTGGGAAACATATTTTCAGAAGCATAAAAAAAAGTGAAAAAAGACCTGGAGAATCCTATCCTGCCATCACCCTTTTCTAGGTTCAAAGACCAGATTGTCTAGTAGTGGATTTACCATGGAAAGCATTTGGTTGTTTTCTGAAGGGTAAGAGCCTTATTATTATTTCTCATCTAAAACACTGGGAAAAAAAGACAGTCACTATTTAAAGGTCACTGAATAAAAACTGTCTTTGGCTTAAGGCTTCCTTGATCCACAATAAATCAGTGAAGGGAAAGATAAAATACTGGGGAAAGTATCATTATAATGAATAAAAAAATTGGTTGGGAGGGATCTCTGGAGGTCCTTTAATTTAACATCCTACTTTAAGTGGGATTACTGTCCTCACTGGGTTGGCAAAGGCTTGCCTAGCCAAATCTGGAACAATTCCAAGGAGGGAGATTCCACAAGAGCAGTTGTTTGATCTGAGCAGCTGATGGCTGTTGCATTCTTAATTTCATAAGCATGACGACCATTTAGAAACAGAATATGAGGCTATGTGGACTTTCAGTATGACCTAATATGACTGTTCGCACATTCTCATATTGTGTTCTTATTTTTTTCATTGTTGTTTTCCACCGATAACCATGAATCCTTACATCACCAAAGGTACTTATATCCTTTGTTTTCCTAATCAAAAGCTGTCCTTTTTTTTAGCTTAAAAATACTAAATTTCAATTGTTCTTTTAACAGAATCTGTATTGGGTTTACATGGTAAGGTTTTGGTA
This sequence comes from Harpia harpyja, assembly GCF_026419915.1. Taxonomy (NCBI): domain Eukaryota; kingdom Metazoa; phylum Chordata; class Aves; order Accipitriformes; family Accipitridae; genus Harpia; species Harpia harpyja. The sequence goes on from NC_068944.1 coordinate 72,504,771, forward strand.
GTGGAAGGGATGCAGGTGTGGCTTCTGCGAGTAGATGCCAGAAGCTGCTCCCATGTCTGATAGAGCCAGAGCCAGAGCAGAGATTCCCCTGCAGCCCGTGGGGAAGACCATGGTGGGGCAGGCTGTCCCTCTGCAGCCCAGGGAGGTCCACGGTGGAGCAGATACCCACCTGCAGCCCGGGGAGGACCCCACACCAGAGCAGGTGGACATGCTCTGAAGGAAGCTGCAGCCCATGGAGCCCATGCAGGAGTGGGTTTTCTGGCAGGACCTGTGACCCTGTGAGGGACTCACACTGGAGCAGTCGGTTCTTGAAGGACTGCGCCCTGTGGAAAGGACCCATGTGGGAGCAATTCATGAAGAGCTGCAGCCCATGGGAAGGAGTCATGTTAGAGCAGTTTGGGAAGGACTGTATCCCATGGGAAAGAGCCCATGCTGGAGCAGGGCAAGAGTGTGAGGAAGAAGAAGAGGCAGAGATGAAGCATTATGAACTGACTGCAACCCCATTCCTAATCCTCCTGCATCACTCAGGGGGATGAGGCAGAAGAGTTGGGAGTAGAGTTGAGCTTGGGAAGAAGGAAGAGATGGAGGAAAGGTGTTCTTAAATTGGTTCTTATTTCTCATTATCCTACCCTGATTGTGACTGGCAATAAATTAAATTAATCTTCCCCAGTTCAAGTCTGTTTTGCCCATGATGGTTACTGGTCAGTAATTTCCCTGTCCTTATCTCGAGCCGGGAGCTTTTCAACTTATTTTCTCCCACTGTCCTGCTGATGGAAGGGGAGTGATAGAGCAGCTTGGTAAATACCTGGTGGCCAGCCAAGGTTAACCCATCACAGAACCTAAGTGCAGATCGCTACTCCAAGTGTTGTTCAGAAATAGCCAGTACGCTGAACTATTTTTTTTTTTTTTTCTATCACTGTATCCTTCATTTTTGCAAACGACTAAATTCTTCAAAGGAAAACCTAAATGATTCCAATAATAACAGTTAAAAAAGAAAACAATCAAAGCTACCCCTAGCAATAATGAGTCAATATTTCCCATGCTGTGCATATTTGGCAGTGGGACTGGGACAAATGTATCCTTCAGTTAAATGAAATAATACATGGTTTGCTGCATCTGTGAATTAGCTGCATAAAGATAACTGAGGCAGGTAAATGCTGAATAAAACTGGACGATGTACATTAGAGAACCAATTGCATCTGTTAGCAAATAGTCTTTATATTAGGGTGCCCACTAAGCATTGATGCCAAGCTAGCTCTTGAAATGAATGGCTGCAGATCCTAATTTGATAACAGGTATAGATATGCTGGAAGCAATGGAAATGTGTTGATTTGGGCTACTTAGCAAAGAATAACTGATGCCTTAAACCAGAACATTATTCTGTAAATGCTGAACATCTGTGTTCTCCCTGTGATTTCCACAATTAAGATGAGATTTTCTTAAGCTAATTTGCAGGATGTATTTAAATTGGGAAATTAGATCTTCCATCTATTCCACATGTACCTAAATCTCCAACCTTGGAATCTACAGCTTTTTAGATAGTTAGGGCCATGACACACTCTGGGTCAGGGTCTGAGCCAGGATCTCAGCACAAAGCTCTGTGGGCTTTGGGGGAATGCCTTTGCCATTTTAAGTCAGATATCCTAAGTGAAACTCATCTTTGGTGACATCGCCCTACAACCTCCAAAAAATTGAGTTTGCTTTTAATAGCATTTTTTCATTCATAGTTTCACTCTGAGTCACAATGTGGCCATTCCTGTCAAAACCTTGCTGTCACAGATACCATCATTATTCTTTTTTATAAAGCACCAGTTTCCTGCAGCAATTTTTTGTGCCTAAATACAACAGACTTGAATTGCTAAGGTAGAGCAGAAAGTCCCAGAGAATGAACAGCTGGAAATGATTAAATGCTGCTTTAAATTGAAAGCTGAACAAACTCATTTTATGGTCACAGGGGAGAGGCCCTCATACAAGCACATACGCATTCTTACCTTTAGATTAACTTCGTTGCAAGGCTGTTAGAAGCCTGGCTCCATTTTCTTGATGACCTCCTCACAGTTTCCTGGGAGGCTGCTGTTAGATCCTGTGAAGCTGTCCCTTCTTCAGGCTGAACAACATCCAGTCCCTCAGCCTCTCTTCACTGGGCAAGTGGTCTAACCCTGACCATCTCAGTGCTCCCCACTGAACTTGTTCCAGTTTGTAAGTGGCTTTCTTGTATCAGGGGAGACAAAACTGGACGCAGTAGTCTAGATGCAGTTTAAAATGTGGACTGATTCTATGCATTTTATCAATCAAAAACGTGATCTCAGCCTAAAACTCATCAATAGAGGAAAAGTTTGGGCTGCCTCTCTAGTTCACTGGGAAAAGATGCAAACTGGCAAATAACAGGTCACCTATATTGGATACTTTTGTTAAAGACTTCTCTCTCCACTGACTGTAGAGAGTAATAGAGACTGTAAGGTCTCATGGTTTACTTTAGTATGGATGGTAAAATATTCAATGGTTAAAGACAAGGAAGATGAATATCATACTTGTAGACTGCTTTGTAATGTCCAGTCAAAATTGATTCTTCAAGTACAAAGTTGAGGCAGCACGTGAAGGCTCATAATAGCACATTTTGTGCCTGGTCTGTTGCGAGAATAACTAGAGGCCATTAGTTTGCAAGGCTGTCAAGCCATGAACCTTTCGCTAAGATGAAGTTGACTTGGAAACAAAAAGGGTATTTCCTCTTTTTTCTCCAACAAAGGGACTTTGAATTTCAGTTCATGATTCACAAAGGACTTTGTGTCTCCAATGATAGGGAGGGATGGAGGGAAAACCCAGAATAACAAAATATCATTTATAATTTATTGTCGTGGTTTAACCCCAGCCAGCAACTAAACACCACGCAGCCGCTCACTCACTCCCCCCCACTCAGTGGGATGGGGGAGAAAATCGGGAAAAGAAGCAAAACCCGTGGGTTGAGATAAGAACGGTTTAATAGAAAAGAAAAGAAGAAACTAATAATGATAATGATAACACTAATAAAATGACAACAGCAATAATGAAAGGATTGGAATGTACAAATGATGCACAGTGCAATTGCTCACCACCCGCCGACCGACACCCAGCCAGTCCCCGAGCGGTGAATCCCTGCCCCCCCCCACTTCCCCGTTCCTAAACTGGATGGGACGTCCCATGGTATGGAATACACCGTTGGCCAGTTTGGGTCAGGTGCCCTGGCTGTGTCCTGTGCCAACTTCTTGTGCCCCTCCAGCTTTCTCACTGGCTGGGCATGAGAAGCTGAAAAATCCTTGACATTAGTCTAAACACTACTGAGCAACAACTGAAAACATCAGTGTTATCAACATTCTTCACATACTGAACTCAAAACATAGCACTGTACCAGCTACTAGGAAGACAGTTAACTCTATCCCAGCTGAAACCAGGACATTTATGAAATATTTTTCATATCTGAAACTACAGATCTCCTTAATAAAACACAGAAATAAAAAGAGAGAAAGAAAATGAAAGCTAGCATTTCATGAGGTAAGAGAAATCTTAGAAGAACGTAGACATCATGTACAGCTGACCTGCAGCTGTAGAGTATCCCAGTCTAAATCCCTCACACTATCTCTTGCCAACACACTTTTTTCTTCATTTCTGTGTTTTTCCTGTCCAAGAATGCATATTCATCCATCTCCCGAATATGGTCACCACCAGCTCATAAGGCTCAGACAACACTATCAGCCCTCAAAACACCATACACTCTTCTGTAATTAGAAGGTTCCATGAACCACCTGGGGACCACTTAACATGGCTTCATGAACCGCTAACACCACTTGGATTACAGTTAGGGAATCAGTAGTCTATGTCATTGCATCTTCAATTACATCTGGCCCTGATTCAGCAAATATTTCAAAATAAGTTTAACTTGTTTACAATTTGTTTGACTTCAGTGGGGTTTAAGATTGTTTTCAAGGTGATTTGCTTAATAATGGTCTTGGTTTTGTGTTGTGGTGGTTTTTTTTTTTAAGATTGACTCTGTATTTTTCATTTCACTTGAATTTTGGTCTTGAAAATAATTTCTTTCAGCCTTTGTAAGTAAAGATGTAAAGAATAAATTGGTATGTAGGAAGTTAATAAAGACTTAACTCTGCAGTCCACAGGAGAAAAATTTTCAAACTTCTGATACAAGTGATAGAAGAACCTATATCTTATCAAAAGCTGTGAAGACCACAATTAAATATACGGAGACCTCTAAATAATCAGTGATTTTATGGAACAAAGGACCTAAAAATCTTTTAAAATACACGCCTGCCTATCCATTTCATGTTTAAAAACAGGACTTAGGCTCTCGTGTCACTTAGGTGTGTTTTGGAAATACACATTGTGATGGTTTTGGCTGGGATAGAGTTAATTTTCTTCATAGTAGCTAGGTTTGGATCTGTGCTGGAAACAGTATTGATAATACAGGGGTGTTTTCCTTATTGCTGAGCAGTGCTTACACAGAGTCAAGGCCTTTTCTGCTTCTCACCCCACCCCACCAGCGAGGAGGCTGGGGGAGCACAAGAAGTTGGGAGGGGACACAGCTGGGACAGCTGACCCCAACTGACCCAAGGGACATTACAGACCATATGACGTCATGCTCAGCATATAAAGCTGGGGGAAGAAGAAGGAAGGGGGGATGTTTGGAGTGATGGTGTTTGTCTTCCCAAGTAACCGTTATGTGTGGTGGAGCCCTGCTTTCCTGGAGATGGCTGAACACCTGTCTGCTGACGGGAAGTGGTGAATGAATTCCTTGTTTTGCTTTGCTTGTGTGTGCGGCTTTTCCTTTACCTATTAAACTGTCTTTATCTCAACCCATGAGTTTTCACATTTTTACTCTTCTGATTCTCTCCCCATCCCACCAGAGGGGAGTCAGCGAGTGGCTGTGTAGTGCTTAGTTGTCAACTGGGGTTAAACCACAACACACATTCATTTGTTTGTCAAAATAATGTGATCTACAAACTCTATTCAGGAGACCTTTCTTCTCATCTACTCTTTCTACACAAAGTCTTTTCTATCCTTATATCTCACTCATATGGTCTTTGCTCAAACCTCCATTCTTCCCAGTTTTGTTTTACTATTCTTTTCCCTCCAAACCAGAAAAAAAACCACCCAGCAATACTTGGAGTTCTAGCTGAATGCTTCAACTCCTGAAGCCGGATTTGTTCACTGTCAAAACAATCAAACTCACTCATGTCTAAAAATCATCAGTCCAAAGTAGCAAGGGTTTTAATTATTTCCAGTGTTTGTTGGAGGCTATTAAGAAATTAATAAATTGAACTTAATCGTGTTTCTTGGAAACACTACAGTGCTGATTAACTCCTTGTTAAAATAAGGAACATATATGAACCATTTCCATATAATTAATCTTTTCTATTCCTCATTTCTTCCTTACTTATTGTCTAAGATATGCTTTCTGAAAGCTGGACTTATGGCCAGGAACAGTAATGGCACAATATTTAGAACTCTGCTAAGCACTTTTCCCATAGAAATGTTATATGTATATCTATTTGACTCATTGTAGTGAGAGATTTGGGGAACACAGGATTAATCACGTTTCATTCACCAGAAGAGTTTGCTGGTTGATGTAAGATATTCAGCCTAGCAATACAGGAGCCAAACAGTTTTGGTTGAAGTCAATTCTCCATCTACACAAACCACCTTCACTGGAACTGCACTGCACTTCAGTATCTAACCATATTTTCCTGAAGTTCAGCCAAGCAAAAACCAGCACATTTATCTCAGCTATACTCCTAACTCAGAAAGAAGACAACCCTGTCCCCACAAAGACTTGATATTAACAAATAAGAATCCTAATTCCTCCTTGAAATAAACCAGAACTTTGAGATTTACCTAACCCTGATTTAGTCTTTGGGAAAGGTTTGCTTCCAGCAATGAAGTCATGGCTTGGTTTCCAGTCATGCCACATTCTTATTCAACTTGTCAGAAAAAACCCCAGCGTTAGAATACTTGGTGGCAAGCTTTGCTACCAGCTAATAGCAGCCTGGTTATGGCCTAGCGATTCACACTGATATATTGAGAGGTCTTAGATCCTCTGTCAAGCTTCATTTACAGTGAAAATGAGCCAATGACTCTTGTCTATTTTCCTTCCCAAGCTATCAGAGCAGCCATCTCCTGACCGTGTTTCCTGTCCCTAGGGAAGGGCACAATTATGCTGATAATCACTTTCTTGATTCAGTCTGACATGCAATTTCTCTTCTCCTCCACATCCAACAAGTCCTTTTTTAAACACACTTCTTCCAAAACATGCTTAAATATTAGATCTCCGGCACAGAGACAGGCATTACCTAACTGATCCTGGAGTTCATGAATACTCCATTGAACCAATTAAAAGAAAAAAAAAGTGATCCTCTGTAAGATAGTAGCATAACTTTATCATTTTATTGTGCTGTCCCCTCTCATTTTCATATCCTTACCTTTGTTTGGGAATTGCCTGTTTGAAATAGAAGCTCCTCGTGGCAAGGCTTGTTTCCCACAAGTCTGTAAAACACCTAGACAGCTGGAGTGATAAAAATAATAGCTAAGTAATAACAACTAATGAGCACTGCTGGTGCAGGAGTTCTATTATTGTGCTAGATTTAATAAATAGAAAGAGTTGATAATTGTTCCACAAAAATTATTTTTTATAGAAAATTGTTTCTTTGACAGAAGGGACACTTTCATGGAATGGGACTGCTTTCCTTGGGACAAAACAACAACAAGCAGAACCTGTTTAGTTCCTTGAAGAAAAGAAGCCCAAAAGGCTCTTTCTGAAATCTTTATATTTTCAATCAAAAGAAAATTGTACACACACAGAGGTACACATGTACCTGCACATGTACACACGTCACTTATTTATTTATTTATTCATTCATTCACTCATTTATTCATTTTGTCTTTTTTTGTGGGTGGGAGGGAGAGTGAATAAAGTTTGGGACACTGAGCCCTCTGATTTTTAACTAAACACTTTACTACTGAAACCTTTAATGTTCTTTTCAGCTGAGATACTAAATGCTGTTGCATTGCTTTGTCTACTCTAATCAATAATATATGTGTATATGCATATAGCTGTGTACATATATGTATTTGTATATACGTCAGATACAGTGGAGTTAAATTTGGTTGTTTTTCCTCTAATACAGTTTTTAAGTTATACGTGCACAGACAAGATAGCATGTCCTGTATAAGATATGTCCTGTATCCATTCTGCCATAACAATTTGAAATCTCATCTGTACTGAACAGGGGAGGAGAGAATTTTTGCACTTGCAACAGTTGGATATTGTTCCATAGTTTATTCAAAAGTGATGGCGTTAGCCTGCACAGTCAGTTCTGAACTGCATAAAGCCTCACCCTGTAAGCATAAGTTAAATTAATTCTAAAGACCCAAAGAAAGGCTTGGCTGGACACCAGAGACATGGATTTGACAGATGGACCATTAGGTAGATAAGGAATTGGCTGGATGGTTGCGCTCAAAGCGTTGCAGTCAACGGCTCAATGTCCAAGTGGACACCAGTGACAAGTGGCATTCCTCAGGGGTCGGTATTGGGACCAGCGCTGCTTAAAATCTTTGTCGGCAACATGGACAGTGGTATTGAGTGCACCCTCCGAAAGTTTGCCAATAACACCAAGCTGTGTGGTGTGGTCAACACACTGGAGGGAAGGGATGCCATCCAGAGGGACCTTGACAGGCTTGAGAGATCGGCCTATGTGAACCTCATGAAGTTCAACAAGGCCAAGTGCAAGGTCCTGCACATGGGTTGGGGCAATCCCATGCACAAATACAGGCTGGGTGATGGGTGGATTGAGAGCAGCCCTGAAAAGGACTTGGAGGTGCTGGCTGATGAGAAACCCAACATGTCCTGGCAATGTGCGTTTGCAGCCCAGAAAGCCTACCATATCCTAGATTGCATCAAGAGAAGCGTGACCAGCAGGTTGAGGGAGGTGATTCTCCCCCTCTACTCTGCTCTCGTGAGACCCCACCTGGAGGACTGCATTCAGCTCTGGGGCTCCTAACATAAGGAAGACATGGACCTGCTTGAGCGAGCCCAGAGGAGGCTCCCCAAGATGATCAGGAGGCTGGAGCACCTCTCCTATGAGGACAGGCTGAGAGAGTTGAGGTTGTTCAGCCTGGAGAAGAGAAGGCTCCGGGGAGACCTTCTAGCAGCCTTCCAGTACCTAGAGGGGGCCTACAAGAAAGCTGGAGAGGGACTTTTTACAAGGGCATGTAGTGATAGGACAAGGGGTAATGGCTTTAAACTGAAAGAGGGTAGATTTAGACTAGATGTAAGGAAGAAGTTTTTTACTGTGAGGGTGGTGAGACACAGGAACAGGTTTCCCAGAGAGGTTGTGGATGCCCCCTCCCTGGAAGTGTTCAAGGCCAGGCTGGATGGGGCTTTGAGCAACCTGGTCTAGTGGAAGGTGTCCCTGCCCATGGGCAGCGGGGCTTGGAACTAGATGACCTTTAATGTTCCTTCCAACGCAAACCATTCTATGATTCTATAAAATGAACCTGCTTTTAATTTGGTTTTTTTCAATCGAAATAGAAAACCTGGAAAAATTTTGCCGATAAACGGTTGGCTTAACTGTAAGGAGATGTACGTGGTCCCAAACCTATCCATTCCTCTTTTTCTTTTATTTGCAATTACTGGAGCAAATGCACATGAACAATGCATATTTCTTTTTTTTCATCTTCTTGCTTTTCTGCACCTAACAAGCAGCTGTGTCAAGGGAGATTTCTGTCTGTCTAATCTAAGTTGTTTACGAAGCACATATCGAAACTTAATTTCTACCTCTGTACTTTGTAGGAAACCTGTTTTATGGAGACACAGTTAATTTGAGACATAAAGGTAATATGGGGGATACACAGAGCTTCAAAATCCAGAACCTGAAGGAGAGACATAAGTGGTTTGTAATCAACAGTTTTGCCCACAGTTCAGACCACTTAACAGCTCAGGATGAGAAGAGCCATATAGTAAGGCCAGGGATAATTTGTTGCGGAGGACCAAGATTAAAATTTTGATTTATGAAATATGGCTTTTCTTCAGTTGCTCCTACAGGACTGCTAACTGTTGTAAATGTGCCTTTCTGGATTAGGCTATAATGATTAAAATGATGTCTCCCACTGAAGGGGAGTGTTTAAAACTGGATATGAAATGATGTACTTAAAATTTTCAGTATGAAAATTCAATGATAATCACACTTTACAGCATAAAACTACAGGGCCCGATTAAGTTTGACGTTAGCAAGAACTCTAACAAGACATTACCAAGAAAAATAACATACTCAAATCAGACAATTCAGCTCTTACCACATTAAGGAAGTAATAAGCTTCTAATATCTCTACTGCAATACATAGCAAAAATAGAAAAGCATCTTTCCTGTCAGATGTTGCAACAGAAAATCTAAACAGAGAAAAAAGAGAGGAAATGTAGCTTAAGCAGAAGCAAAGCAAAGCAAGAGTAGCCAGAGGCTGACCTACATTTGAAAAATAAAAGAACCCAACAGCAGTGCTTGCTGCAGCTCTAAGAATGCAATTTCAAGTATTTCCCATGACTTCCTATGAAATGGTGATGATCCAGTCTGAATCAGTGCAGCAGCTGTTGCAATGGTCTGTAGGAATTATCAGTAATAAGTCTCAGAAGAGGTTGAAAATGTGCACTGTAAGCAGCTGAATCCTTCTCACCTCCGGCTGGACAGCGGTTCCTTCTTACTCTGATCCACATGTGAGGAGTACCAGAGGGCAGTGGAGTTGCCTTGTTATTTTCCTACTCTGTGAGCAGCATTATTTTATAATGAACCTCAATCAGACTTCATGATTTTTGCAAGTCTATTAGTCAGAGAACCTGCTTCATCTTGCCCCCTTGTAATGGGATTTGCAAAGCAATTATACATCCCCGTCTCAGTTGATGTGCCTCGGACTAAAACCTTACACATGACTGCATTAGTTTATCACAGTAACACACCTCTGCTACCTGCCACAACAGTCAAAGAAATTAAAGAAAAAAAAAGAAAACTGGGAAGTTTCTAACTGTTGTTGCTGTAGCTATTTTCCCAGTCTCAATTAATTTCCTTTAAGGCTGACAATAGCCTGTGTTTTCATCCACAGATCTCCATGTGCATTTGAAAGGTTGGGAAGGTGCTGATTCTTCTTCTTTACAGAATAACTGAGGAGAAATACACTATTTTCTACACAAACAAAGGAATTCTGCATTCTTCTGGACAAGCATCTGGGACAACTCAGTGCAATAGTAACAGACCACACCTGCAGTGCAGTGGAGATACTGGGCAAAGACCATCTGTAGGGTAGGGATTTCAGCCAGAGTATCTTTACACACTAAAAAAGTCAAGAAAGACAGCTTTGTTGAGCAGTTATTAGGTTGAGACTCTTGACAGTTTAAAATGGAAGTGGAAGGGTGCTGACTAAACTGATGGTGGGTTGTACGAGTCTACATGAAAATAGACACATGGGATGAAAGAGTATTTTAAAGATTTCTCACTAATCCATTTTCCTTTCAGTCAGAAAATAGGTGGTTTGTCAAAAAAATGAAATTCATTTTGCGCTTTTATCCAGTTCAGTGAAATGTCTGCATAGCAGGTTGCTGAGGTCCAGAGTGATCAGAGGAGAAGAACACAGAAGGGAATATATCCATGAAGGATCAACAGAGAGGAACGTTGTGTCCCAGCTAGTAGCCTCTGAAGTAGGGAGGAGCCAAAACAGATAGGACCTTAATCTTGAATTTATTATACTCAGAGACTCTAAATATCTAACCTGGGGTATAATGCCTTTTTTTAATTATGTTTCTTTTTTTTCTTTTTTCCTTTTTTTTTTTTTGAAGAGGGTGGAGAGGGTGGAAATAGCTGTGATTTTATAATGTTTAAAAGTCTGGATGTGGCAACTTCCCAGCCAATGTGTTTTTCCCAGTATTTTGCCCTGCTCTCTCTCTGTTGATCTCTTCTATATGCTACAGTACATCTGTTCTCCTTGGTTATTTTCACTGCAAGCTGGCAGGATTTGTTTCTCTTCCAACACGCCAAGTTAAAAAATAAATAAATAATCCTGGATTGTGTATAAAATGCATTCCCATGAGATCAACCCTCTACTAATGAAGTCAGTTGTTTTATTTTTTTCATACACCAGATCATTTACTCTGAGATGATATTAATTTACAACTGGAATCACAATTGACACCTGGCAGTGCACTAAACAATATGGGGCTTCCAATCTACATCATTAGTTGCTCATGCTTTGCTGAATCTCTGCTCATTAAACTCCAAATCCTGTCTCCAGTGAAGTCTCAGCAGCTTGTTGGTCACTGGGGAGTTCCTTCTGAAATAAAGAGGTAGGGACACTCCACAAATGCCACGAAAATCGAGGGCTGGCGCAGCTGTCCAGATGCCTGTGCCTCTAGCTTCATCTATTCTGGCAGAAAAAGCTGGATGATATGCATGATGGTGGATCCATCATTTATAATTTCCCTTTCCCTTATTTGCACCAAATCCCTGATGCATGCTTGCAGACTCAGACTTTAAAGATGAGCTGGAGATACTCTGAACCATTACAAACACAGCCTCCTCCAATCAGCAGAGATATGTTAGCTATGGTGCAGGATTAGCTATCACTTCCCACAGAGATAAGGACCAAAGGGACATACTTCCAAAGCTGTAAAACCTCAGTAATTTGATGGCAAGCCATAGGAATATAGTTCTGGAGTCAAGCAGCTGCAGAAATCTGTTTTCCTGCCTTACCGTTTTACAAATTAGCTGTGTACATAATATGACTACAACTCAGATCTCAATCATGGGACAAATCTGGGGGACGTTCATACAGGCTGGTACTGTTTCCGTACATGTTTTGTGGGTGTGGCAAGAAACAGATGCTATTTAATTGGAAAGTAAACCCCCTGCCAGATAGCTTTGTGGTCTAGTATTTGTCACCGGTGATTGTTTCTAAGAGCAGTCCTTGCAGGAACATTGAATCATTTCTTCCAGCCGAGACAAGCTATTGGCTTAGTCAAGAGGTAACGTTGCCTTGAGTCATCAAGTAGCTTTTGACTGCACACAATGTTGCTAGATTAGGTCTTACATGAGGCAATATAAAAGAACTACTTATATCAGGATCAACTATAGGCTAAGAAGCGCCTTTCCAGCTCAAGCTCTCTCTGGTGTTTTGTACCTGCGGGCAGATACAACATAAGTGATAGCAGAAGTAAAACTGGATGTAATTCATTTAATGTGCTGAAGTAATTCATGTTCACAGTAGAAAACGTAGTTGTAAAAAAATAGAAAAAAAAACCCCAAAATTTATTAAATATTGATTACTACAGTGAACTGGGATTTGGAATGCAGAGAGGGGAAGTTTTGAAAGTGTTTTCAGAAGCAATGGAGTTAGTTGAAAGCTAGAGAACAACTGCAGGTGTTACACTTGTCACCTTCAGCCTTGTAAAACTGACTGTTGCAGCAGGGAAGAAACTGGTGATGTTAACTGGAGACAGTTCTTGGAAGTAGAGAGAATGGTACTTTGAACCCATGAAGCCTAGGAAGTGAGCTATTTTATGTATGTGTTTGTGTGCTTGTGTACTTAAGAAGTAACTATTTTGGGTTGTGAGGAATTTGCTTACTCCTGTAGCATTCAACAATGACATTCAACATGAAAAAAATCAACATTGCCTATACTTACATAGACTGGATGAACTCTTATTGGACTTGTTTTCACTACTAGAAGAGTAGTGGAAGTACTAAATTAGTTTGTAGTGAACAGAAAAAGCCACAAATAAGGACAGAAAAATATCTGCAAAACTAGTCAACCTTGAGATACTGAATGGAACTAAGTGGTTTTCAATCAGTGCTCTGCAAGTTCCCTGGGAACATATAAAATACTTCTATCGGACATATGAATGGTAAGAAAATGAAGATCTGCCCTTTTCATGGAAATTTTTTAGAAATCTGTGTACTGAGAAAATGTGGAGGAAAGTGGTAGGTTAGTTTAGACATATTGGTTGCAGAAATAATTCTTTTTTTTTGTCACACCTTATGTTTATTGTTTTCAGATACACCAGAATAGTTGGAAAGAATGAGAAAGGAAGACTGTTCTCTGATTATCACCTAAGTAATACAAGTTTTGCTTCATTTTGTCTTAAGAATTCCAGAAGTTCTTGCTTAAAATGTATTTCATTCTTTGTCTGAGATATACCTGTATTATTGCTCCTGACAGAAAAAGACTGATTTTCTTTACTATGTGAATGAAAACATGGCCATGGACAGGGGACATCAGAGGGGTGTCCACGGACATGTCCTAGCCTTATGTTTGGCCACACATGCTCAAGCTCTTCTGTTTTATCCTTGCTATAAAAATAACGGAAAGGCTAAGATCTTTGTTTAATGAACTTTACATATAATAAGTTGAATGGGACTGTTTTACTTCGGGAGAGAATAAGGACAGCATGGAGTAAGAACTGTGTGAGAAAACCTAGCAGGCAAGTTTTTATTGGTGAAGACCTGTGAGTTATTGATAACTGGACAAGAAATAAGGCTACCAATGTAAGTAATTGTACTGGTTTTGGCTGGCATGGTGTTAATTTTCTTCACAGTAGCTCGTATGGTGCTGTGTTTTGGATTTGTAATCAAAACAGTGGGGCTGAGCTGCCTACCAGGGTTAAATGACAACAGTAATCAAGTAAGAAACTTAAGAAAACAGTGGAGTAGAACTGCTGCTAGGACTGAGCAGAGATGTTTTACTTACATGGTCTCCCTTTGGTCATTTTTTGTTCCCATCAGTTTTCCATTCAGAATTTTCCATTCAACTTTTTGGAGTACTCAGAGCTGTGGCTGGCTGTGGTTCCAGCTCAGCTCTTGGTAAGTCGTACAGCCATTTGAAACACATTACACACAAAGTGACAAAGATCATAGTTTTAAAAATCCACAGTGGCAACTGGTGCATTCTCTCTCAGCCATTTCTCTTGTTGCTGTTGCTGTCAATGGAATGGGCTCCTATTGTGACATTTCTTTCCTCTTTCCATCAATCTTTCTCTTAAAAATGGGAGTTAGAGTTGTTACATGTCACAGTCTCTACTGTGGATGCTGAGATTTAACTGCCTACTGGGACTATGTCAGGCTTTCTAAGGCCTCTGAAAAGAACACTAGATAGCAACACAGGTTTCTGGAGAGAGGCTTTGTTCAAACTCCAGTAAAAAGTTATTCAAGTCTCTTATTTTATACTTTGGACCTGATTTGAAAACAAATGCTAGCAAGGGAAATTGAAGGTGGCTAGTTATCATGAGGTCTTTATAATCATAACTGAAGTAGTACATAAGGGGTAAATTTGGCTTTTGTTTTCTGTAGAAAATGTCTCTTTTGAAAGTCATACCTCAAGAAAGACTTTTTCATAAAATTGAAGAGCCACCTCATAGTCATAGAATTGGTGTAAATTTTCAATAGACCTTACATTTTTACTCCTGTGATATGCAAATACAAGTAATCCAGTACAAATTACACCCCCACACTCCCCAGACTAGCCATGTCTGAAATAACAGGGTAAATAAACAGCCCAGCCAGAACTCTCTTTGCTGGGTTCTGTCTGAGTATCTTAGCCCGAATGATGGTATAATGCTGATGCAATAGGAATTGCTATTTTGACTTTTTGTAAGCTTTCCAGGACAGAGAATATCCCCTTGGTTCCATAAAGTGCCATGTGTGGTATGACCTTAACTTGTGAATAATGGATCTAGTTGCTATTTCAATATGAATAAATAAAGTTAATTATGTTTCAGTAAGAAACCTTAGCTTTTTTTTCTCCCTCCCGTATGAATGATTTCTTTCTAGGTGTACTGGCATTTGATGTGTGATTCATCCTTTTTTAATCATCCACGCTTCTTCTCGTTTTAATGCTCTGGTCTTGAGCTGTGCATGCCCGTTTGCCATTGTAAGACTAGACTTGAATAGCATCCACACACATACTAAAGAGTTATAACTGTACCCACGTGAGGTACCCAGACCTTGTATGCAGGAACCAGTGTAAGTGGACCCAGGAGGTAGGAATTAGGAAGAAATAACTTCTCCTTGAACAAAAGGGAAATGGGGAAGCACTAATGCTTCAGAAGATGGTGGTTTTCTTGTTTTGCTTTGTTAATGCTGTCTCTAACACTTCCAACTTCTAGAGAAGTTAATGGATATTTGCTTTTGCTTACCTCTTAGTTTTCCCTTTCCAGTGTTACTAAATGGTAACTTCAGAACCTATTTCATGTTCCTGTCCATGGTGATAGCATCTGAGTGTAACCATTTAAAACTGATATCAATACCAAAGTGTCTGGTGACTACAGGATATGGTCAGTATGAAACTTCTTTAATAAAGGGAGTTATACTGTGTGTTCCCATCTCCTAAAAGATCACATTTTTCACAGGAGAACTTTCTGCACATAAATTGGATGTCAGAAACATATAGAAACAGTCAGTCCAAGTCAGTTAATGCAGACTATATTCCAGTGGAACTGGGCTCAGAGATGTGATTATCTGATTGAGAATGTCAGGACATAATTACAGATTTTGGGTGAAAGCAGAATAAGGGTCACAACATGCAGCTTATTAACAGCAGCACTGTGGATAAAATATGTAGACTATAGAAACCAGCCAGAAGCAGGATGGTGCTGACATAATCAAAGCCACAAACCAAGCCTTCAGACTGTGTCAATTAGGATTTCTTTTGACATAATCACACAGGACAGGCAGTAGTATGCTCTACTCAGATTCCAGGGTGCATCTGTGTCAGGCCATTTTATTTCCCTGTCTTTTTTTTTCTGTAATAAGAATTTTTTCTGCTATGTCTGAGAAAGACCCTTCCTTTCTAATAACTTATTTGAATCATAGGAAGCAAAAAAAAAGTCACACCAGGTATGTGAAGATTGTTAAAGAAAACATTCACTAGGAATGAGGAGTGTAGTTCACTAAAGCACTTGGCTATTTCCTTTCTTTATCCGACTTTGAAAACTGTTACAGATAACAGTTTTGCATGTGAAAAGTAGTGGCTTGTAAGGAAGATGCTGTAATTGAGGGTAAAAAAACCCATCAGCCTTCTTCAAGTAGGATTGTATTCAATCCAATATTTTGTCACTCTGTTGTCATGCTGCAGGAAACTTCCTCTGCCATTCAAACTCCAGAAAATGTTCTTAGATCTTTAACAACAGAAATGAAAAACAATATGAAATAAAAAATAATTTTATGTTAAACATATTGTAATTGCCTGACTATAATTCTGCCACTGATCCTGGTGGCTCAGGCTTTACGGTCTGCTCATTGCTAGAAGTATTTCTTGTGATTTTTGTTATCTCTGCCTTGCCCTGTGTGCAGTTACACAAAAGTCCTTTTAAAGCTCTGCCATGGAGCTTGGGCTCAATAACAAATAAGTAAGGTTTTGTCATTTGTGTGCCAATATGACAGATAGAATAGCATGCCTGCTTCTGCAGCCATTAGATCTGAAGTCTTCCTCAGCCTGTAAGTTGCTGTTTTCCCTCAGCACATATACTTTACTCATACAACTCTTACAGTACCCCCTATCCAGTTCTTCAGGAATTTAGCAATAAGCTCAGTCTCAGCCATACCTCTTCTTTAAGGACTCATCTTTGTCTGCACAAATACCCCTCAGCAGGCATTCTTGTTCATCTTATCTTTCCTGCAAATGCAGTTTTAGTGTATTTTTCATATTTCATTGCTTCTTTATAATGGCAATTTAGCTAGTATAAGCTGGGGTGAAGTAATTGGACACCCTGCACAATATTAATATGGCTTTTGAGTTAGGTGACCATTGCCTTTTTTATACCTGTTTCATCTGTTGACATCATAACATCTCATCATTGGAACATAAAAATATTCAATGGGGATAGCAAGAAGAAAGGGGAAACAGAAGTGGTTATTCTGTACAGTTAGCTTTCCGATGTTCTTGTTCCCTTAGTTAAAAGTACCTGAAGTCCCAAAATGAGTGCAAAGGCTTTGTGTGTTTTGCCTTGTACAAATAAACAAATCCTAAACTGTTTTTCTGTTTGTATATGGTTGGTTGGTTGCAGTGTTTGGGGGGGGAGGTGTTTGGTTTGGCTTTATTTTGGGGTTTTTTTAGGGTTGGGGGAATTGAAACAGCTGAGGAAAAAGGAGTGAGTGACACAGAAAGCCTTGCATTTCAAGCCAAATTTGGTCCTAAGGATGCTAAGGCCCAAAGATTTCTTTTATCTCTTTGCATAGGTCTATTAAGGGAGAGATTAATTTGTGCACCATGGAAATATAACAGCAGCTTTTTCCTTACTGTTTCCTTACATACTCTCTATCCATTGTGCAGTCAAAATAGCTTCTTGCCCTCCACAAGTCTTAAAATCTTTTACCACTGTTTACCTAAGGTTATACACCTGGGACAACTCCTTCGCTATCTGGCAAAATGTGTCCCCTTCTTTAAGATTTTACTTAATTGGCCCACTCTAACCCTCATATCACAGCATTCTTATAGGTCAGGAATCAACAAATTACCTTAATCATGGAATTGAATTATCAGTATTTGGCTCAGTCCCTACATAGTCAATGGGACATAAGTATACACTTAAAGTTAAGGACATAGTTAAAAGCTTTGCTAAATCAAGGACACAGTTACTGGTGTTATTTCACTCTTACTGTTTAAAAACAATCCCTTTTCATAAATTGTGTGATTAGACAGTACCAGTATTCCTTTTTTAATGACTGGAAAACTAAGGGCAATTGCTTTTTTTTTTTTCCCCTGTACATTTCTTTTACATGTAGAACACTCTCTTTGTAACTGAAGAGATGAACTACTATAGAGACATTGATCCTGCTTAATTTCCCTTCAGGTTCAACACAACACTTTGTTCTTTAAACAAATATCTTTGAGCTGAGAAATGGCACATTCATTGATATTATACTGTCATTGCTCTTGCAGTCACTGCAGTTTTTCAGCTCCTTGGCCTTGAGACATCTCTACAGATAATACATTGGGTTATCGTTTTAACATTTGAGGTACTTACCCAATAAGAGGCTATCTGCTGTGGCATCATGATCTAGGAACAGGGAATATTCTCACAGTTCATTATATATGTCTCATGCTAAACATGTGCCCAAGCATTATCACATTAGAGTATTTGGACACCTATTTTTTCATTATTGTTGTTGTTGTTTTCTTTTCAGAAAGACAATCACCATACTTAAAATGCATAATTAAAAAATAATAATAATAATGCAACTCACGCCAGAACTTGACTGGCAACAAGAACTGGGTTCTAATGTGAAGAAATCATTATTAACACACTCATTAGAGCCTCCACACAGAAACATGAGAAAACTAAAATAAGATTTCTGATGCTCAGTGATCTAGTTTTCCCCAGTCTCAAAGTTTAATTAGTTTAAGAAACAATATTTGTATTAAATGGAGAAAACAAATCACCAAGACAGATAAGCAAGGCAATATGCAATACCTAATTCATAAAATCTAACTGCAATGTTTTTCAGTCTTTCTCTCTGGGGAAGCAACTGCCAGACAATTCTGTAGCCTCCTGTTTTTCCACTACACAGGAGGTCTATAGGGATCTTCTTGGAAGAATCCTGTGGGAGACAGTCATGGATGAAAGAAAGGTCCAGGACAGTTGATTGATTTTTAAGGATCACTTCCTCCAAGATCAAGAATAATACATTGTGATTTACAGGAAGGCAAGCAAATGCAGCAGGAGTCCTGTGTGGATAAAGAAGGAGGTACTGACAAAGGTCTAACATAAAAAGGAACCATACAAGAGGTGGAACTAGAGAGAGGTCATCCAGGAGGAAGGTAAGAGGCATTGGCCGATCATGCAGGCGTAGGGTTAGGAAAGCCAAAGCCCAGGTGAAGTTGAATCTGGTGAGAGATGTGGAAGGTGACAAGGAAGATTTCTACAGGTATATCAGCAGCAAAAAGAAGGCTAGGGAAAATGTGGACCTGCTGCTAATGGGGCAGGATACCTGACAACAAAGGACGTGGAAAAGGTCAAGGAACTCAGTGACTTATCTGCTCCATCCTTTACTGGTCAGATAGATGTTCAGGAATTGCAGGCCACTGAGAGCAAAAGGAAAGTCTGGACTAAGGAAAACCTACCCTTGGTGGAGGAGGATCAGGTCACGGAATATATAAACAAACTGGACATACAACAGTCCATGGTATGTAACAGGACACACCCATAGATGCTGAGGCAGCTCACTGATGTCAGTGAGATATCACTGTTGACCATATATGAAAGGCTGTGTCAGGTGGGAGAGGTTTGTAGAAGAAAGCAAGTGTCAATCCTATCTTCAAAAAGGGCAAAAAGAAGAATCCAAGGAGTTGCAGGCTGGTCAGACTCACTTCAGTCCCTGGGAAGGTAATGGAGTGACTAATTCTGGAAACCATTTCCAAACATAAGAAGGACAAGAAGGTGATTGGGAGTAGTCATCATGCTGATACTGGGGACAATACCATTTAACCTCTTCATTAATGACTTAGATGATGGGGTAGAAAGCACCTACAGTGGATTTGCAGACAATACAAAGCTAGCAGGAGTAGACTATGCACTAGGCAGTTGTGCCAACATTGAGAGGGACCTTAACAGGCTAGAGGAGTGGGCTGCTGAGAGCCTTACGAAGTTCAACAACAGGAAATTCAGGATCCTGCGCCTGCTAATGAATACCTATGCAGGTTTCTTCATGCCACTGGTAGAACTGTAAGTGGTATAGAGAGTGTTCTGGTGAGCATGTAGTTTTGCAAGGGACTTGGAGTTCTTTAAGAAAGGAAACTGAGACTTCAGTTGCCAGAGTTGGTTTCCCCAAACACCTGTGTCCTATTTGTGAAACCAGCAGCTTTTAAGTAGGATTACAAATGAAGTAAAGAGAGGAGTCGCTGCTTCAGGGCTTTGTGTAACAGAATTCTCCACATTGGTTGATTTGTACTAAATGTTGTAGCTTTATCATTGACTTTAAATTAGCCAGCTGTTGTTTCCTGTTGAACACTACCAGAAAGTGGCTGATTGCTTAGTAAATCCAGATTTTCTCTGAATAGGTTTAAAGAGATGGAGACATTCACTTGCCAAGTTGGCTGTTTATTTGACAAGTAATTGGTAGAACTTATTAATTGAGCAGTGTTGTTTTTCCTATCACAGGAAGAAACAATCTTCTCCTCTATGTCTGGTTGTGCTGCAACTTTCTTGCACCATTTCTTTGTTACCCTAAACAGGGAAAGAATAAAGGAGGCACAGATTTCTCTTTGCTCTGTCCAAAACCAGAAAGACAAAACACTGAAGCGCTTCACAGAAACAGGGAGATGCTGTTTCAAGGGCTAACTTTCTCATATATATATGTGTGTGTGTGTGTATCTATAAATTATATAGCAGAAAGCTTAGTAATAGAGTCTAGAAATGTTATAGCTTTCAGTGAGACTTTAATGCCATTGAAACTGGTGGCAGAATTTCTACTGGTTTCTGTGTTGCCATGTCACTCATAGAAAGGAAAAAGAAAAAGTAAAAATTTCCTTCTCATTTGCTTATAAGGATCAATATGCAGACATGTAAAGCCATGAAAGATTAATTAACATTTTCTTTCACCTTGGCATTTCATGAACCAAGATGGATCCCTTCCCTCCCCAAACATATTGTATTGATTTGTCCTAGTCTTAATAAATCTTATACTAGTACAGATTAGTGTATGAGAGTGTAATAAGCCTTGGGCTACATCCAGTAAAACATGTAGGTATGATAAAAAGGGCTTAGTTAGAATTTAGGAACTTCCAAAGCTGTGAACCAAAGAGCCATATGCACAGCTGGTCTTTTCTCTTCATCATCCACACTTCTCTTGTTCAGATCTTATTTTGGTTTTCACTATTTTAAATTCCCCAACTGGTTTTCTGAGCTACAGTCTGTAGGTGACATGTGAAGTTAGTTGTTCAGCTAGCTGTCTAAGCTTCTTCCTAAAGGCACTTTGTTCCAAATTAAGTCAGTTACCATAGAATTAATTGTTTTATGGACTGTTTTTTGTTGTTGTTGTTTGTTTTTTATTGGCTTTTGAGACAGTCTTGACCAGCTGAGTAGCTCAGGCTTAAAAATAGAGGTGATAAAAGGCAATTGGACGTGCAAGTCCATTTCTAAATCTAGTCCCTGTCAACAGTGCTCAGAATAAATTTCTACTGATGTTCTGAAAACTTAAAAAAAAAATTAAAAAAATAACAAAAAAATGCAAAGGATAATTCATGTTTAGAAACATATTTCTGTCTTGCCCGTAGGGAAACTTCAGTGCAAGTCACAGTTTCCCTGTTCTAAACAGAAATTTGCTTTGTCTGGTTACAACGTGGTTATGTTTTGAATGTCTCCCCACCATTCCTTAACAGCAAGTTCATTGGAAGATAATCCTAATCCTTCTTTTTGATTCTTACTAAGTATCCATAATTCTGTCCCTTTCTTTTCTCTCCCTATAGATTTTTCTGCATCTAACCATATCACAAACAGTACCATGCTTAAACTGGTAATTTACAGATTAACTTCTTTACCAAACAATTTCTTTGTTTCTGAAGTTTTATGGAAGTAGATTTCTGATGGCTGCTGTCTTTTGGCTCTGTGTTCATGGCTGTGTTATCCTGTGTCTAATAAAGTGTCCATCCTAGCTGCTGCTTTTCCTGTAACTTTTGCTGGTATAGATTGGTGTGTTTTAATTTTGTTGTTGACCAAAAACTCTGGACACTTCCACAGTTAAATCACTATTTTCCATCACTCTCTTTAATTCATCTACTGTTTTAATGAAACTTCTTTGTCCTTAATAGCTTTGAGATCTTTTCCCTGTCTCACCGAGCGTTGAAATTGAAAATTAAGTTTTAAAGATATTTGGAGGGAGGACAAAGGAATGACAGACAGATAACACACAGGCTGATCATATAGGTTTTATTTTTCCTAGGAAACAGGTTATGTTTCCTAGGAAACAGGAATATGACTGTTTTGAAAATAATAATAAAAAAAAATTCACAACATCAAAGCATTTTCAATAAACCTGAATTAATATTTTCAATAGACATTAAAATGTGCATAAAACAGTAGCTGACATTTCACTGGGAAACTCAAGAGATGTATAAATTATAATATGAATATGATATTTTATACTTTTTACATATATAGTTATTTCATTTTGGATTTCCTGTTTATTCCCCATTCAACCCATCCTAAGATAGACATCTAAAATGGGTTGGATACATTGCATACCTAGAAGTCGGCATTTAACACCAGACATTAAGTGAGTGGATTTGGTTGCTGAAACATAGGCATCCTGTGTCATTTGATACTCTCATGGTGTTTTGGGTTTGTGTGGCCCAGGGTTTTTTTGGTAGCAGGGGAGCAGCCACAGGGGTGGCTCCTGTGAGAAGCTGCTCAAAGCTTCCCCGGCTCCAAGTCAGACCTGCCTTCTGGCCAAAGGAAGCCCATCAGTGACGGTGGTAGCGCCTCTGGGAGAACAGATTTCAGAAGAGGAACCTGCAGTGAGTGAGGGGAGTGGAATGTGAGAGGAACCCCTCTGCGGATACCGAGGTCAGTGAAGGAGGAGGTGCACCGAGGAAGGGATGCCCCTGCACCCCGTAGTGGGACAGCAGGCTGTCCCCCCCCAGCCCATGGAGGGGAGCAGGGGAGCAGATGCCCACCTGCAGCCTGGGGAGAGAGGAGCCCACGCCGGAGCAGGGGGATGGATGCCCCTCAAGATGGCCGGGACTCCATGGGAAAGCCCGCCCTGGAGCAGCCTGTGACTGAAGGACTGCAGCCCATGGAAAGGACCCAGGCCAGAGCAATTCGTGAAGAATTGCAGCCCATGGGTAGGACTCATGTTGGAGAAGTTCGTGAAGGACTGTCTCCTGTGGGAGGGACCCCACGGTGGAGCAGGGGAATAGTGTGGAGTCCTCCCCCTGAGGAGGAAGGAGCAGCAGAGACAAGGTGTGAGGAACTGACCCCAACCCCCATTCCCTGTCCCCCTGCGCCGCTGGGGGGAGGAGGGAGAGAGAACTTGGAGTGGAGTTGAGGCAGGAAGGAGGGAGGGGTTGGGGGAAGGTGTTTTAAGGTTTGGGGTTTACTTCCCTTTATCCTTGTTTTGATTTGATTTGTAGTAAATTAAATTGATTTTGTTTCTTCCCCAAGTTGAGCCTGTGTTTTGCCCATGACCATAAGTGGGGAGTGATCCCTCCCAGTCCTTGTCCTGACTCATGAGCTTTTCTTCATATTTTCTCCTCATCATCCCACCAGGGCCGGGGAGGGGGAGACGAGTGAGCGAGCGGCTTCATGGTGCTTTGTTACCATCTGGGCTTAAAGTATGACATGGGTGTCCAAAAAATTTGTGTGGGGATAACAGTTATGCACAGAACTCATGACAGAGTCACTTGTGTCTCTCTGGGACAGTTTATGGAAGCCAGGAGTATCTAAGAGGACACTAGATGCCTATATTCAGTCATTGAAATCCTACTGCAGGGGTGGGATTCAGCTTTGGACTCAGATATCTAAATGTAAGTGTCTTCAATTCAGGTGTCTATATGTGAGCCAAGTGTCTAAACTCCTGTTAACAGAGATCTAGCTAGTACAGTCAGCGAAGGCTTAGAGATATATTTAGCTACACTTAAGATGTAACATCTGAACTTCGACATCTTAATTTTTACCTGAATTCTGTCCCAAATGCCATTGTTTGCATGACAGATGCTTAAATTTTGATCAGATGAATTTTCATTCATGTGTCACCACAACTGTTGTATACTTTTCATGGTCTAGTTGAGGTTATTCTTCCTCTCTGTCTATGCAGAGGAAGGCACTTCAAAGGCTGTTTTTCTCCCAGCACAGCCAGCCTGGACTCCTAACCTCTGAGAAGCCTTTCTGTCTTCAGACAGTACGCAATAGCCTTTCCTAACTTGCCCAGTATGCTCTCGCATGAAGATCCCTCACTATGCTCCTGCCATCCTTCTCTAAAATCAGGTGTCGTAACCATAGATCTTCTCTGAAGAACGTATTCCTTAGGAAGCAGCCCTCTTTGTACCTCTTTCTTAACTCACACATATTACAATGAACACAATATAACTGACTTTAATTTCAAACTGGGGGATCCCCTGTAAATGCTTCCCAAGTCAATGTATTTTGATTATTGAAATGTCTTTTGCAATGATGCCTACAATATAACTGTCAAGGGCTACGACTCTGTTATGTGGAGACTAGATAATGAGGCAATAAATGTTCTTGCACTATTTTCTTGTGTTCTTCTTTCTCCTAGAAACTATTTCTTACCTTGTGTCTTAGATATCAAACTTTTCAGGGCAGGGCTACCTTCTTGTCCAGTATTGGTAGGACAGAGAATGCCATCACAGCTTAGCGGGGGCAGTTATACAAATAACATTGAATAAACTTGTTAAAAATATGGTTTAAATAAAACATGTTTTTGTTATCAGCAAGGTTCTTTAGAAAATATAGGAACAAAGTTTATCTGTGTGGAAGTAGTAGTGAATTAACACAGCTTTCAGATACAGAAGAGAAAGAAGAATATAGGAGATGCAGCAGCACTGGCAAATCCCATTATGAAGGTATATTTAATGGGAATTATTGCATACTGTAAGTTATGTTTTCCCAGAGGAATCTACAGAGATCTCATGGTACCTATAATTGTAATCCATTATCTGTTGTTCCTTCTATTTTTGACACTCTGTAGTCCCACCATTCCTTCTAAGGATGCCTAATGATGCCTCTTGCTGGCTGCTGGCTTTGATGTGTAATACATTTGTTAAGCAGCTTTGATATTCACCTCCTCTGTAATGTAATAGGTTACTTGGGTATGGGATGCTTTTAGCTTTCCACCTTTACGATATATGTGGCTTGGCCGACAAGCTGCAATCAATGACTTCATTACATGCCTTTTCACCTGGTACGTGCTTTTTCATCTGGGTACCCTGACATTCAGCTGGGCTGGAGCTTGTTTAGCCTCATTGTGCTTGCTGGGATTCACTCCTCTCTCTTTCCCCCTTCTCACTTTAATTTAATAGTAATTTTTATTATTATGTTTATGTCTCACAGAGGCTTTCAATGCACTTCAGAAGGAGGCGATGCTACTTTTAGCACAGTATTTATCTGGTAGCTTGTCTAGACTCTGATGTTATGTAAAGTTTTCCCCTCACTGAGGCTTGTTCTACATTTGCAAAGGCAGATGCTGGGGCTTAGGTGGTGAAGTGTGAGAGGCCTTCTTCGTCACACCACTCTTCTCTGATCCCGATTTCTGTTATTCTTGTGCTGATTGGATTTTTTACAGTACATTTGTTTGTTCTGTGGCTTATAAATAAGTCATGTTTTCTTAAGTATGGATGAAAAGCTTTTGCTAAGGCCTGATTTTGCTCTTAAGTGAATCAAAACACTCTGTATCAAAGTTGCTTAGCAAGTGATAACACCGCTTGAAAAATGAGCGAAGTATACCTAAAAATATTTTCCACCTTAACGTCCATGTAGAACAGATACTCAAGGGTACAACTCCATGTATTTGGGACTGTATGACATCAGCTGTAATGCGCAAACCTGCCACTTGGGGATTGTGAGAAATGATGTGCTAAATGGGTCATTGCCAGGAGCTGTGCATAAATATGGGATTCAAGTCAATAGTATCTGCAGCTGTTATTTTAGAGGGCATGGTGAATCTGTGAGGGTAGAGGATAAGAAGAAATCTAGAGCTGATTAAAGGAAATGTCTGACTAGCCTACAAAATTCATGGTCACAAGAGACAAAAGCAAGGGTTTGCATTTAAAATTAAGGAACCTAATTTTCAGTCAGAAAAGAGATTGACACAGAAGTTGGAAAGTGTGTCCTTCTCCATAACATAGACAGAAGAGACTTACTAAAAATTCAGCCTGTTTTTTTTTCCCAGCTTTTCCAGAGTAGGGCATATTTCTGTCTGCTTTCCAAAATCCTTTCGGAATGGCTTCTAAGATTTTTTTTTTAGGTTTGCATTTAAATTCAAGTCTCCAGACAATGGATCTTTCTCCCTCTTTCTTGTATCTCCACCCTATAACCACTAAATCTTCCATAACCCTCAGATTCAGTTAAGATATATTATTATGCATAAAAATGTAATTAAATTAATGCTCTTAGAATATCTATGCTGAACAAAATTTAGTTACAAGCACTTGAAGAATGGTATTACCCCTCTACAGTATGATGGTGTATAAGATTCGTGGACTGCAGCACAATCCTCCAGGTGAGAACTTATTTAGAGGACCATAAATGTCCCTCTGCTGTCTGTTTTGAAAAGAGCTTTTTTTCTTGTGCTGAAAGGAGGTCAGGAAGGGTATTTCCATAAGATGCGGAGATATGGCAGAACCTACTCAATGGAGAGTACCATGAACAACAACTGCTTCTGGTGTTATGTAGTCTCACAAATGGCTGTCTAGCTAATGTTGCCAGGCAGACAAGGGTTCAATAAAAGACATGGTCAAACCTCGAATTCCTCAATGCTATATGTTGATATTTTTGTGTGTTTGAGTCAACACAATCAAGATGTCCTGGTTTCGGCTGTGATAGAGTTGATTGTCTTCCTAGCAGCTGGTACAGTACTATGGTATGAGTTCAGTATGAGAAGAATGTTGATAAAACACTGATGTTTTCAGTTGTTGCTAAGTAGTGTTTAGACTAAAGTCAAAGACTCTTTCAGCTTCTCACGCCCAGCCAGCAAGAAGGCTAGAGGGACACAAGAAGTTGGGGGGGGACACAGCCAGGATGGCTGACCCCAACTGGCCAAGTGGGTATTCCATACCATGGGACATCACATCTAGTATATAAACTGGGGGAGGTGGGGGGCGGGGGATCGCCGCTCGGGGACTAACTGGGCATCGATCAGTGGGTGGTGAGCAATCGCACTGTGCATCATTTGTATATTCCAATCCTTTTATTATTACTGCTTTCATTTTATTAGTGTTATCATTATCATTACTAGTTTCTTCTTTTCTGTTCTATTAAACTGTTCTTATCTCAACCCATGAATTTTACTTCTTTTCCCAATTTTCTCCCCCATCCCACTGAGGGAGGGGGGAGTGAGTGAGCGGCTGCTTGGTGCTTAGTTGCTGGCTGGGGTTAAACCATGACACAAGATTACATATTTTTTCGCTAATAAAATACGTACATGTATACACACATACATTTCCACTAGTGAAAAAATACATACAATACAGTGGGCTTTTATTGATTAGTCTGACATGTCAGCCCCAAAGGAAGAAAAAAATTAGCTTTTGTCTTCTACTTGTCATGTTTTTGTTGATATGGGTTGAAATACTTATTATTTCTAGTTTATGTAGTAAATAATTGATACCATTATACAATAAGCTTTAAATTTCTGTTCTGCTATTGAAATCCACTTTTTTTCAGCCCAAAGCTTATTTTGATAGTCTATTTTTCTCTATTTTTTTTTTAAATCTCTGTATGTGTTTTCATTTCAAACTATAAAGAACTCTAAAAGAATGTGATTTGTTAAGATAGTTAAGAATATTTGTAAGGAAAAATCAGTAGCTGATTTACTTTAAATATGAGTTATGTTTTTTGTTCTATTTCTTGTGTCTGTATCTCTAAGGTAGGTCTCCTAACATCTGGAGGAGAATTTGATCTAACAGGTTACTTTTCTTCCAGAAGTAATTTTATCTTGAACTTTCTCTTTTCTCTTGTTCCCTTCTTCTTGTTCCTCTTCCCTTTTTCTTCTTCCCTTCTTCTTCTTCTTCTTCCCTTCTTCTTCTTCTCTAATGGCAAAGAAGGAGGAGATGACACATACACTGTGAGTGTCAAATACTGCTTTTTATTCTCTTTGATATGGAGAGTAAATATCCACTGCATAAACCCAATAGTTGCGTTAAGGTAAATTAGATTGAGAGGAACAAACCATTTCTCAGTGACTTCTGTAATAATGGAAAACATCTGGTTGGGTCACAGCCCATATACTGCTCTAGCATACAGTGCGTGTCAGGTCAATGAGGAAACCAAATACACCGTGTCTCTAGAGACAGCCAATACAGCAGACAAGAAAGCACTTATTTAGGGAAAAGGTTCAGATGCTGGCACTTCAGGAAACGTGTATCAGACGGTTTAAAATGTTACAATCACTCTTTGGCTGGTTGCTAGTTTCTAGAGGGAGTCCACGTGTCCCTGAAAAGATGGCAGCTGTACTGCAAGCTCTGGAAAGGGAAACAGATTTAAAAACTGCCATGTAAAATTGAAAAAGTAAGAGAAGGAGTTTGCAGCACAGAAATAATAATAATTAAAAAAATCACATAAAGAAGGACAAGGTCCCATATGCTCATACCGTTTCTGACCGATTTTTGTCCAGCCTACTCTAAAAAAATCTCTAACAATGATGATTACACAAGAGTATTCTGGTGCTTCATTATTTCCACCCTTCACCAGTTTTCTAATGTCCAGTGTTTGTCCTCCTAACCAGAGCAGACATGGCTGAGAGTTACGTCCTTCATATTACCTCTTACAGTCCAGGTGTGTTTATGCCTACTGTCAGTCTTCATTATTCTAAACTAAGCAGTCATAATTTCTTCAATCTTTCCTCACAGTTCATATTCTCAAGGCCTCTGATTATTGTTGTTCACCTCAGGCCATTGTCCAACAGTGCCACAACCTTCCTGAATGGTTTTACACAAAGTAGGACACATAAATGAAGACTCATCGTGTGAATTTTATTTTACAGATAGTTAACTGATTATCAAAGCCCCATACAAACCAGCAGTGTTAAGTTCAGTTACTCACACATAGGTGTCTAGAACCAGGCTGACCAATTTAACTTAGTCATGAAGTGATCAGATCATGTCAAATAGAAACTCCCAGCACTAACCTAAGGACAAATCTTTGCCTAATGTAAATTAGCATAGTGCCATTTAAACAATTTATTCAGTGAAACAGTTTTGATTTATGGCAGTTGAAGAGCTTGCTTACAACTTTTTTGGCGTCATTAATCCTTACAATGGTTTGGGAAGTGTAGATAGGCCACCTGAACTAAATCCCAGATGAAAGAAATTTGGAAGGAGTGTTCAAAATGATAGGGATCCTACCTTTATTATGGCAGTGTCCCTCAAACCATTCAAAGAAATGCTGCGTGTCAGAAATTCCATTACGAACTCCAATTTCTGGGTTTAATACCATAGCAATTTCAAATTGCCTGGGTTTGAAACCTGAAATATATGTCAGTCCATATGAAACTTCCTTTAATTTAAAAAATGGTTTAAATCAGTCTTTGAAGAGTGCAGGGCACTTTTTTTTGTTTGCTTGAAGTGGGTTTAAGACTTTCTTCTTGCCATATCCTAGATCAATGGTAGTCTTCTGCTGGTAGGTAAACTATAGAAGAAGTGAAAGTGAGCCCTTAATCCCTTTCAAGTCCTTACATTTTCTTCCAGTTAGTGACACTGCAAAAAAGACAAAGGGCAATAATGTGTTTGAGAGTGTTTGGAGGTTTAATAACTACTGCACTTTTGTGCATCGTTACTGGAACATCTGAGCAGCACAGCCTTTAACATCTTCAGATGCAGAACTCTTGATGCTTGGAGATCTTCAAGAATGTACAGAGAGTTGTCCAGTGAGTTCCTCATCATGTAGCAGCAATTTGGAGATGTCTTTGACATGTGGGTACATCCAATCTAAGGCATCCAAAGCTATATTTCTATAATATTGGAACCAGGGAGTAAAGCATGGTCGTTGGACCAAGCGATATAGACTGACATATGCCTATACATGTCTTGAATATCCCTACCAAGAAAACTAATTAGTTCATTCTATTTTAACTATCATATACACAGTGTAGGTGATAAGTAGAGCAGGTACATTGGGTGAAACGGGTTCCTTTTGGGATAAAGTTCTTTCTGTTGTGCAGACTGATGTCACACTACTATAGCCAGAAGAAGCTATGTGGTTTTACACAGGATAGATAGCTGCCCCCAAACATTGGCATTTACTAGTATTTATTATTTATGACTATTTGTATTTATTATTTACCTCTGTAGCCAAGTCTTTCCTGTGCATTTTCCTGTAGAAGGCCACAGTGCTTGATCCCTGCCCCCAGGAACTTACAAACTGATCTGTAATTACTGAGAAATGGCTAAGTTTGGCAATTACTAATTTTGTTTAAGAGGCACTGTGTAGTCCCCAAAGAGCTTCATGGAGGGAGGTAACAGAGATTGGAAAATGACTAATCCTGAACCATCAAGTACTTAATTCCTTAGGTGAAGTTCTGGGTCCTTGTGTGTGCATTGCAAAAAGATAAAATGATTTCTCTATACATTTGGCAATTAACATTTTTATGGATTTTTTTTTTTCCCCAGCTAGAGCATATCTTACTTGTAGTTTGGAAAAGCTAAGCACACTGTGCTTGCTAGCATACCCATCAGCAATACACAATCTCCCTTATTTTAAGCTTCAGAAAACAAAATGAGAGAAGCAGAGAAATGCTTGGCCCCGGACACCTCACTGATCCCCTAACTAAAGAACAATGGATCTGTGCTCTTATCCCACTGCCACCAGAGTAAAGTCTGTGACACAAGTTTGCAAAGATCACCTGAAATACCAATGGCATTTCCCAAACTACAGGGGGTAAAAAAAGCAGGACTCAGCTTTTTAAAATCAGCCTAGCCCATTTGAGGATGTTCTGGCTAAAGGGATACAGAATCTGTAGTCAAATCTCAATCTTCATTAAGTCACCGGCTTGCAATCAGAGTAAACACACATGGGTTTCAAAACATTTATTTTTGCAACAGAGGCAAAATTCACATTTGCAATCTATGTGCTAACCCTTCAAACAAATGCAGGAATGTGCTAAAATGTGAGAATAAAACCATAGCAATGTAGCCAAAGACGGGTGGTCTGAATTTACTAAATCATGTTTTATGACAGTTGATAATTCTATAATTTGTAGAGATTGAGTCTCATTGTATTTCCAGTGTTCAAATGTATAAATATAAAAGACTACTATTGTGACATATAATGTCATTAGAGAAGACTAAGAAAACAGCAATTTATTTGGGCCTGAATGAGAGCAAAGGAACATCATTCTGTGTAAGTAAACTCTGTTTTGTTTAAATAATGAGGTCACATACTACATAGTCTCTCTTTTTCTCTTCTTTCTTACTATTTTTTTCTTTCTCACTCCTCACATTTAAATACAAAGACATGTAAATTGAGCTAAACTCTTGATAACCGTGGGTAGAATATTGTAAACAAAGATGTGGGACAGTGTAAAACAAAGGCATGAATTATACTGTGACATAGAAAACAGATATCACAGATGGAGAATTTTTCAAGGAAAAAGTTAAAAGCTGACGGAAATCAATTTCACTTGGATTCCTCCATGACAAGGACATTTAAATAGAGTCAACTAGGTGTTAGTAATATTGCAATTTGGGAAGTGAAAACACAGTATGAGGCTGAACACAAGCAAGGTGGGAACTGATGACTAGAGAAACATTGAGCAAACTACAGAAATCTCCCTTGTTTTATAACAGAAAGATTGACAAGCAAAGTCATGAGCAATTAGTCATCCCCTATGCAATGTATATTGTTTTGTTACTTTGTTTTATTTAATCTGACAATAAATTGATGTATCTCAAATAACTGGAACAGTCTAGGATCTCACTTATTACTATTGCTTGTCCATATAAAATTGCTGGCTTAACAAATGGATGAAGTTTTATCTCCATTCTATAAATAAGGAACTCGGGCACAGAAAGCTGAAATATGAGCTTATACTGCTGCCAAAGGCCCAAGAGAAGCTTAAGTAGTTATATTTAACCTAATTTTGGTCTAGCAGAATACAAACTACTTTTGTTATTTTTACATAGCTTTTGACTGCAGCATAAACCAATCTTTTGTGATTTATGGCAGAAGTTGCCCATAAAACTTCAATCATCTAAAAATCAGACTTTTATTGTAAGCTTATTATCAATGAAGAGGGAGATTAGTATATCCCAAGTGCTAGTCAGTTCAATCTAAATAATCATAAGCTTGTATTTCAGCAATAGAGTCACCTAACATTTGCATGTGTTAAATTAGTTATCTCCCCTCCCCCAGGAATTACTTGTCTTTTCTAAGTACTTTCCTGAATAAAGCGTCTTTGTTTCCAGTGGTAAGCTTTCCAACACACTGTCATTCTCCATATTACTTATGTATGCTTCGGGGCTAAATGAAATTTGAGGGAGAGTGTTATTCCACAGTGCTGCTGTGGTTTCCCTATTGCATTAACACAGCACGTGTCAGGTGGCCCTACCAAAGGGGCTTTTATGCCTTTGGTTCCTGTCCTTTCCCCATTAAAATGGCCTCTGCATCTTCCAGCAAGATGAAGGGAAAACTGTTTCGCATGGTGTAAAGTGTGAGTTAAATAATGCAATACACAAAAATGCCTGCTCCTTGACCTCTCTGTCTTCAGTACCCTGGCAACATTGCATGAATTTTAAGTGTACACAATTTCATGCCCAGTTCAATCACAGTCTTCTCAGATGTTAAGTACAAGCAAATATTGTAATAATTTATTTTGATTTGAGACTACATTTGTGAAATATCACAAACTATACCACTATTTTCCTCTGCAGTTCAGCTCCTGTTGCTCATTTACATGAGCATTCCTTCCTGGCCACTACCAAAGTGTGTCAGGTAAAGTCAGGCTCTCTGTTGACTGTTATGGGAGTCTAGACAACCAGTTGGGATTTGGACACCTGCTTGTACATGCTTAAAATCGGGTGAAATAAATTTCACTTTAGGGCTTGATTCAGTTGCCAAAAGGCACACGTCCAGTGCCCTGGAGTACTTGGAATACCAGTGACAGGGCTGGCAAGTGTCACACCTGGTGTCACTTGGGCGTTCCCTAGGGTGCCTGAAACGTTTTTGTTGGCACACATGATACAGGACATTCTGGAGTGGCAGCTGGAGGCCAGGAGGGATATTTTGAACATCCATGTCTGTATCTAGTCCTTTTACTCAGTGAGTTAGGGGTGTGATTCCTCTGACCAAATATTGGTATTTACTTTAAGGTAGGATGACTTATACCACAAACAACATTGCCTTTATTGACCAGCTCTCTGACTAAAAAGGAAGTCAAGAGGGACTTGCAGACTACTACCTTGTAGATGCCCACATTTAGCCAGTCCAATGTATCCCATCTTAGCAATTTATACAACAGACTTCCAGATATGAGAAGAAATACTCTTTGGTCAAAAAACAGGAGCCCAAAACACAAACCCTGTAGTCAAAAAAAAGAGGAATATGTCTGTGAGTGTGTTGTTCTGAGGGCATAGCTCATTTATTTTTAATTCTCAGTCTCATTTCCTTCTAATGTTAGTTGAATTTCACTGACTCTTGAATGTGTCTAGGCATCTACTTTCCTACATAGGCACATAGTTAGTGTTGTGAGTAAAGAAAACTGACTGTGCAGTATGGGGTTTAGTGCCTAAATGCTGTTCAGTCTAAGAGTCTGCAATGACCTGTTCTTTACAGAGGCTGTCCCTTTCCTTGAAATTATTCATTCCCCTTTTTCTTTGCAGTTTCCTAGTGAAAAACATGACACATGGATCAAACACAAGATTAATGGAATCCTTTCAGTGGATTTCAACAGTAACTTCATAAGGTATGAGTAAAGGATAGATATAGGACACTTCTTGAACGGAGTTCAAGTGGAGACTTCAGCATGCACCTCTGTGAATTATTGTTTGCTTAAAGATTGATCTCTTTCAAAAGATAAAAAGGAAAGTACTCATAGCACAATGCACTTGTATTTTAAATGCCTTAAAGAAGGCAGAGAGGTTTCATTAGACATTTATGTCCTGTTTCTGCAAGAATTCACATACAGATGGGCAGGAGTCTTATTGTGCATGAGTAGCAAACATCCAGCTTCCCTCTTGCAAATCAGAGCAGTCAGGCAGGTGTTAACTCAGAGTAGCTAGAGTATCTGAGGTGTGATGATGAGAGTGGAGTGCTGCAGCTGTAAAGGCCAAAAGCAGGGGGTCACTGAGTGTGGAAACTGGACACATCTTCTATATTTAAAAATTAGAGTGTTTATATTGAAGCAAAGAAATTTAGTATATTCATTAGTAACTTTGTGATGTAGTTGCCAGAGGAAGACAGAGAGGCACTATATGAACATGAGTTATGTGCACATATATATACACATACACATATACAAAATGTGTCCACATATATATAGACACACCGTGTTCATTTTCTCAAACGTCTGTTTTTCAGACAACACAGTTAAGCTCCTGATTGGCAAACCTGACAACAATTCCTCTTCCGTATACTTTCCAAAGACTGCCTCTAACCAGGTTTGTATTTTAAATAATAAACAGTAACTTTCCACTCTACTAGCTAAAGCACATTCTTTTTTACATGATCTATTTTAAGCAAGTAATGGGCATATGTAATTCACACTTTTTTTAATAGCTTTGGATTTTCTCTAAGAAGTGTTATGCAAAAATTGCTCTGTGACAGATCATCTGTGTTTATGGTATAAATTAGTGTGAGTGTTATGTTAGCCATTGTAATTATACACCTTTGAAAGAGAAAACTGTGAAAGATAAAACTGGGCACATTATAAGAAATGGATTTTAATGCCTTATCCAGTTGCATATTGCTAGAAATCAAAATTTTTATACTTTTTTTTAGCGAAGAACTTTTTGGAATAGAGAAGGGGATTTGGGAGGTTGGTAAAAGTTATGTCTGCTGTTAAAAATAGTTTAAAGTACTTATTCTGTAATTGCACAGACCTCATAAATTTTCTATCATGTGACAAATGATACTGTTGCTGAGAGAGGAGTTTTGATTATGTTGATTAACTTTTCCAAGACACTGTGGGCCATATGCCATTACACTGAATTGTAATTTACTCTGAGAGTAAGCTTGTTGATTTTATTGTGACTGCTCAAAAACTAAAGTAATATACTGTGTGAGCTGCACTTCACTGTTAGTTGATTATTTAGCTGTTACTATAATCTAGGAGTATGACTTTTGCTCCAGGCTGGGTATATAGCAGCTTAAGATCATAAATAGCTATTGAACATTTGAAGGACTTCCTTGCACTTCCAGGATATAATCCAAAAGAGAAAGAAAAAGAAAAGAAGGCTGACTAGCACAGCAGTTATCTCATTTATCATCGTGGGAATTTTTACATTCTATATCTTAAGGCAAGATGAAAACTGCTTTCTGCTCTATTTTTTGGCAAGAATAACCAGACAGTAAATTATGCTTTGGGTATCGTCATGCTTTTGTTCTCACTGCTGACCAGGTCTTCAGCAGAAACAACTTTGAGGCCGCAATCAATTCTGGAAACTTATGAGTGAAGCTGTCATTTACTAATAGCTAGGTGTTTGGCCCAGCCCCAACAGCACTTACAGGCTGATGCAAACACGAGTGAGATGATAGGTTTTGCACCAAGTTTCTGTTGACTGACTGCCCCAGGTTCATTAAAGTCTTCAAGAGAAGAAAAATGCAGTTGAAAGTCAGGTAGATTCTCCAAGTATTTTTGCTCTTTTTACACACTAAAACCTATTTTTAAAAACTGTCTTCCTTTCACTCTTTCCCACCCAAATCTGAAGTGATGATAATTTGCCCTATGGTATTTTCTGTTAGAAAAAATAACCATATGTTTTCAGTCATCGATATTATTTTCTTTGTTTTTACCAAAGTCTTTAACTATTAGATTTCTTGGAGTTTAAAAAGTTTGCATCATCCTCTGCAAATATCTTCTTTACATCTATCAGACTGTACCTGTGCCATCTGTTGGCAGAAAGGTGTAGATGTCTTGCTACAATATTATTTTGTAAGAATAGCAGTGAAGGTGCTAAATGTTATACTGTAAAAACAAGTAAAAGGAACATATCAAAGTGCTAATGTGATTAACAAGCATAGCACATTTTAATGATTTTGGAAGAAAATGCTGGTAAGCTATTTCCATTCTATATCAAGAACTAACAACAGGTATATTGCATATTAACATGAGT
Organism: Harpia harpyja; assembly: GCF_026419915.1. Taxonomy (NCBI): domain Eukaryota; kingdom Metazoa; phylum Chordata; class Aves; order Accipitriformes; family Accipitridae; genus Harpia; species Harpia harpyja. The sequence goes on from NC_068944.1 coordinate 72,540,783, forward strand.
TACTATGGATAGAACTAGTATACAACATATTGCATTAAATGTATACACATGCATTTCAAATCATTGCAAGGCCTTCTAAAAATCTGAATAGTGTTAGGTCGCCTGCACAAAATGAGTATACAACACAAAGTTGTAAAGCTTGGCTACAAAGTGTCCCATTTCCAAAAACTTTGATCATTGTAAATGGTCAGTTCAACAATATGCTTTTCTTTAAACACACTTTATTGAGGACTCAGCACGTTTGTCATAGATGGTCCTAATGGACCTGAAGAAAAGAAAATGCAGACCACAGCATTTCAGAACTGCTAACAGCTGAGGGGCACTTCAGCCTGAATTCCAAGCTTTAAATCCTGATTCCACTTAAGCTAATGGCAAAATTCCTATTGGCATTAGGAAAGCTGGAATTTTCATCTTAGTGTGAGTTCTCCCTGGAATAAGAAGACATTTTGATACCTATTTCTTAAACTTCTATATATTTGAGGTATAATCATTCAGAGGTCTGGAAAATTTGGTTTGACTATTTGTTCTTTGTTTGCAGTAATGGGTCTCCAAAACATGGGTGAAGTTCAAGACATTTTATGAGAAATGTTGATGGGCTTGAGTGTATATTCTCCAGACACACACTGGCTTCCCATAGGAGTGCATTTTAGACTAATTTTAAAGACAACCAGTTGTGTTGAGGGAGAGGGGTATCTCAAGGATACCCTAAAATTCAGAACATGCTCAAGCATATATCTCACTAAGTAGGTCCTATAGTACTGTGGCTGACTAGTCTTATATGTCCCATTTGCTGTTGCACTGATACTACACAGAAAAAAAGGAAAGGGGGCAAATAATCAAACTCAAACACTATCATGTGAATCTCTTCCAGGATACCAAGCAAGCACTGAAGATTAGTGGCTTAATGTAAGCCAGCAAATTATATATACCTTCATGTTATGATAAGACTAAAAGACTTTCCCATATCATATGGAAAATTCCAGCTCATAACACGATTTAATAATGTTGTCTTAAATATCAGCTTTCATTAAAAAAAAATATTGTGTCCCTACTGTTGTGCTGAATATAACCAATGCAGCAACGCCTGCTGAAGATGTCACAAACAAGAACTGTAGGTCACAGAGATGTGAAGTACCCTAATTACTCTTAATAAGTTAACAACTCTAATATATGCTGCCCAAGAGGTACTACCCACAATATTGTCTCTGGGGATTAAGAAAATCAGGCTGCCATTGCTAAAGAAACACGATTTTTCTGAGATCGTCCTGAGGGTAGATCAAGGATAAATAGTCTCTTCTCTCAGATATTTCCCAGCTGACTTAGAGATGGCACGGAAATATTCGCAGAGAGGAAAGTCATAGAGATACGTTGCATAGACATGGATGTTGTCATGGAAAAAGTCCATGGCTAAAACTGGTACACACCCTGGTTTGTGCCTTTACTTTAAATAATCTTTTATGGATGAACTGCTAACATCAATATTCCTTTAGGATTATTTTGCAAAGTAACATTAGAAATCCCTTATCAAATCCAAGGACATTAGATATTTTCACTGAAGGAAAAAGTGACCCTTTTGCAAAACAGCTCAAAATTTTTATACTTGTTTTGTGGGATATTGTGTAAAAAATACAGATTTACAAAAGGCCTATAATTCTCCCAAGAAAATAATTTTTAGTAATCATAGAGAACATTATTAGTATTTGCCATTAATCAGCACATACCTTATTGTAACACAGATGATCAATAATCTATGTTCAAAATGCATGCTAACAGAGGTCAATAGGTGATCACTCTTAATTAGGTGTTGCTCATTAACTCACAGCCATGAACTGAAACGTTTGAACTATGTGTTTTCCCTGTTCTTGAATAATCGCTGCTTCTAATAAGTGACTATGATGAACTGTGCTGCTAATGAATAAAACTTTGTCTATCTGTGTTTTGATAGCTGTAGCTATGAATGATGTTGGAAAGTGAGGAAGGCAATACAAAATACAGTGATGCAAATTGGAGAAAATGGAGATGAGCAAGCTGGCAAGTAAGATCAGATTTGAGGATGAGGTGAAAAGACTGGGATGTGTACAGCTTCTACCTGAGACTATCCAGATATTTTTATTTGCTACTAAGAAAAATTAAACTGGGAAAAGGTGGTTCATATTGCAGAGCTGGCATTACTTAAAGCAAATAGTGTGCTGCTGGGAGGCTTTACTTGACTTTTTTTTTTTTTTAATTTTCCCGTGAAGCTTTGCAAGATGCCAGGAAACTTATTGAAGACAAACAGATAAGCTTTTCTTGCAAGTCACAGGATATCCTGCACTCCCTGTAAAGACAGCGTGTAAGTAGGGAAACTAAGATGTCTGAGGCACTTTTTAAATTGGTAATTGTTCCACTTTTTCATCATGTCATTATAACAAAAAGCTTTTTTCAAGTTATTGTTTACCTCCTGAGCTGTATCATGACATTTCCCTAAAAAAAAACCCAGAAAACCCCCAAACCCCAACGAATCAAACAATGAAATGTGAAAATTAAAATTTGAAATTAAATGTAACAGGTCATATTGTTACCTGGTAATCTCAGAAAGGAGAGAAGAGGAAAGAAAAATGTTGTCTGTCTTGAGAAACCAATTCACACCAGGAGTTGCCTGATTCCCCTCGAATTAAAAAGCAGGTTCTGCCATAATTGACTGTTGCAAAAACATTGTCTGAATTTGGGCAACACACTCCAAATTGCTGGTGCACTTCTAGTAGGCATCTAAATAAGTACGTGAGATAGAAACTGTCCTCAGCTAGTTTGACTTCATGTCATCCAGTGTGTTTTCAACAGAAACTGCAATCTTTTCTGGTGTAGGTACTTCTGTGAACAGTCATCTTCTTTAGACTATGTGGGACTGGCATTCACATGGTTAACCAAAGCTCTAGTGCCATGAACTACAGCCAAGTTCAATTTCTACTCTGTGTTTTTCTTACCTTAAATGCTGAGTAAAATTCTTATGTCTTCAAAGAGAGGATGTCACTTGTCTTGCTTTTTTCTTTACTGTTAGGAATAAATGAGATTTTATTTCCCCCTTCATCTCCTAGTCTTAGTTTGGAATGTTTTATATTTTATAAGGAAATATGCAGTAATGGAATAGAAAATCACACATAAAGATTATCAAAATCAGATACCTCAGTTCAAGAATAAAAAAATAAAACACTTGATGTTTACCAGTCAAAAGTTATTTAGGACATTGTGATCAATTTTAAAATATATATATATTTAAAATATATGAAATACATCACCAACAACTTACAAAGACAAAAATATAGAATTTTTTTAAAAAATGGTTTTTATTTGAATTTGGGTAAAGATTTTTGAAGAGTGAGATTTCAATGAAAAATAATTTGAAAATGAAAGAGCCATTTAATTTGTTAAAAAAGAAAAAAAAGTTATAAATTTTTGTAGAGTTACATTATGCAGAGATGTTCATTTATGAAGCCAACATGTAAAACTCCACAACATCTGAACTGTGATTCACATAGAAATGAAATGAAAGGAGGAAAGGAAAACAGAATTTCAGGAAGACAGGTGCAGAGTAGTAGCTAGGCTGCCATATTAGTATGTTTGGTAGCTATATGACACCTCTTCAGGACACTTATTCTCTGAAAAATAGTAATTAAAACAAATATCTTTGAGAATTCAAGGGTATGGGAAGTGTATTCTATGGGTAGGAGTCTGAAGGGCTGATAGCACAAAAATCCAACTTGAAAAAATATCTTGGGTCTCAATTAAAGACTATATATTATTGAGTCTTGTGCTTACAGTCCAAGTCTGGGCAGCAGAAGAGATGGGTATGGTGTTCGGGTCTGCAAAATATCAGCAGTATTTTGTATTGCTTTCCTTTGTGCTTCTAAGATGCCCGTCACTCTGGTGCACCAGCTGTCACTTGCTGATAGTCTGGTGCTTTTTTTCATTATTAGGAGCTAAATGCTAAATGCCATGATTCCAGATTTGCTATTGTATCTGTCTCACAGATATAAACCCCACAAATAATGCAGTCCTCAAATGTGAGCTTTTAGAAACCGAGGTCACTTAAGAAAGCCATATTTTAAGGGGATTTTTTGTTGTTTTATTCCCAGTGAGAGGCTGTTGAAATGAAGCATATTTGCTTCCAAAGAAATCCTACCAAAGCAAAATTACAGTACTGCTCACTTTTAAATTTCACAGCAAAGTAGCACTTAAGGCTTATTGCAGTGCATTAGATTTAAAACCAATTAAGTACAATGCTAAATCAGTGTAAACCACATTTCTGAATTTATCTACAACATAATGAATAACATCTGCATCTGCAAAGAAAAGATTTATACTGAGCAGCAAAACAAAATGTGTTGACAATTTGAGCAGTTTTCATTCCGTTATGTCATACGTCTTCATTATTTGGTAAAGCTTTACTATAATCCTTCATTGTTAGAGCAGTAAAAGGGGACAAATGCCCAAATCGCAACACATTTAGGTAGATTCTTCCTCAGTTCATTTCCTTTTCTCAGCAAAGGTACATCTTATTTACCTCAGGAGCTTTTCCAATTTGAAATCTATTCAGGATTTGACAAGGATCACCTGTCTTCAGGCGTGTTGGAGGATCAAGGATTATCTTCTGACCTCTGATGGACATTCCTAGTACTGCCTTTTCCAGAAAACACTTTCAGTAAAGCCAACCTGCTCCATTTATCTTCCTAGATGACAACAGGCAGAAAGTATGACAAAGGGAACCAAAATGCTCCAATGCTCTTTATAGGACCAAATACCACCTTCGACAGAGCTGAGCTTCCTTGCTAAGTCTGCCTGAAGTTTCATGAGTGACCTTTAACAAATAACTTATATACTGATCTGGACACGGTTTGCACAAATCTGTTTTGCAGGGTTGACTCTTAAAACTTGCCGCCTTATCATTCTCCACTCTTAAAAAAAGGTAGGAATAATAGCTTCTCTTACTTTCGTGGCTTGTAAAGCTGTTACCTCTATGTGGCTCCTTATGACGGACATGTACAGCACTTGAATCAACGGAAAGGGAGCTTGGTCTGGGTGTCTGATCCCTGTGATGCAGGAGTATTCATTTCACATTTACAACTGTTTTATAAATGTCCTACTGACAATGCTACAGACTGTCCTATTTATTGATAATGTCCATATTATAATACACAACAAAGCAGGAAAAGCTTCCACTGCTGCTCCCTTTCATCTCTCTGGCAGCAACATATTTCTTTGGGTAAATGAACAATCTTACTCCCATTTAGTTTACAATGTCTTTTACGATGGAAAGCATAGGTGAGCTGTTTCTAATGGTGATAGGTTCTGTGAGACAGAACTATTATCCACAGAGAGGTTACTAGTAAGAAAATATTCATAAGAATACCTCTGTATTTTAAGGATAAGTCTTTTGTGTTCATAAAGCAGAGTCATGAGTCCCAGTCTCAAAGAGGCTTTTTGTTAATATTGTCCTTATTTATTTTCCAAGTGGGGTCCTGCTCCCATTGTTATGGGCCTGTAATCCTCTCATGCTTCTAGAAAATACAGTGCTCGCTGTTGATAATTGAGCTGCATGAAGACTGACCAAAACTGATGTGAAATTTTATTGTGAAGCTAAAGTTCTTCATCCCTGGTACTCTTACATCTGGACTTTCTATTCTTCGGGACTAGGAGGTAGGTCAAACTATACAGCAGGAGTTTGTGTTGTCTTGGCATGAAGCAGAAGATGTAATGTTAACAGCAGTTTCGTTTAGCAGTCTAGTCTATTCCTCCTGGATGGCATTCTGCACCGAAAATGCATGACTAAAGAAAAAAGAGATTATGACACATCTGAAACCCAAGGGGGTTCCTGAATATGTAGGGTAAGGGTGGGGAGGGAGGGAGGATCAACAAAACTACAAATCCAAACAATGGAAGCAGCAGAAATGGAATAAAATAATAGTGTGTTATTTACCACATGGTAATGATGCTAGTGCTGCAAAGAATGCTCTGCTCTGCTTGCGAGTGACGGCATATGGGGCTTTCAGCGTAAGTCTGCAATACACAGTGCAGCACTGGGCAGAGATCCCTATGTTTTATACAAAAATCCCTTCTGATAACATTAGATGCTACACAGAGGGAATAACTCTGCAGCTTCCAGAGCTGAAGCTAGTATTTCTGCCCCATGTCGCATTGTGCTACACGGATGTAACAATTTATTCAGAGTTATCCTGGCTGGTATTGAATGGTGTAGTACAGCCTTCCTATCACAAACCATTATGGACCAGCCATGAACCAGTCTGAATGAAAAAAGCTGAATCTATACCAGTATACCTCTGGTTCTCACATATCCCAGGAGCTCAATGATGTTAAGGAATTTATCCTGCAGAATATGGGGAAGTTTCATTCCATTTCACTAGTTAGGAAAATGAGGCAAGTAAGGTTTCAGAGTAAATGCTAACATGTTTGTCTATCTGGGAAGTAACATTCCTCCAGAAAGTCAGTTTAATGTTTTCCTCTGCTGGATAATATTCTGTCATAAATATTTTGACTGACATGGCTGAAATGTGAACATCAGTGCCTTCAATCTCAGTCTGTAGATTGACTTATGCCAGAGTATCCAAAATATCTGCCTGAGACCACTAGCTGTGATAACAGACCTCTAGGATACCTGTGTCCTTCTGGAGCTGCAGCCAGGGGTCAGGAAGGATGATTTCATGGCACCTGAAATGGCACTGAACACCCACATTTTGGCAAACGCATTCTGTCTACAGTGTCTGAGAAACCCCCCAGAGGAAATGAAGAAAAAGAGGCAAATGAAACTCAGCAAGCTAAGCAGTAAAATTTATCAATGAAACTTTGGGGTAGGTGTCCTCACAGGACACTACCATGGGAAGAAAAGCAGTCCTCATTTTGAAAAGACTGTTTTAAGTGTTAACCCTGTCGTGCTGGTTTGTGCTTTTTTCTGTGAAATCTTGTTTGCAAAGCACCCGGGGGGTCTAATGGCTTTCATGAAAAGACTCACACTTTGTACTTATTCTCTGAAAATGTGCAGTCAGGCCATTGGCCAAAAAAAGCTTCTTTCTTCTGCACCCAAAAGGGTCTCCTGTGGCCTGTGAACAGGTCTGACTCTCTCTGCTAAATCCATTCTAAGCCTTACTAGAGACATTGATTCTTTCTTAGGTTTGAATGGAGAACAGAAATTTACTTTTGCTAGTGACTTTTTTTGAATTACACTGTGTTTTATAGCACTGGGGCTTAAGAATAGATTCATTTACCGATATCAGGTAATTGCTACTGCAGCAATTTGCTACCATAGAACTGAGCAGCTGGAAGGTATTGATGTCTTGATAAAAGGTTGTTATTTGTGTTAATTTTCCCTCCCTCATTTTCATTTTTGGCCAGCCAAACATGGTATCATGTGCCATTGTTAATGGGTATGTTACCTGAAGCTGTCACAAAAGTCCATGCCAAGTTCATCCCAATGAATTGAGGAGTAATGTAGTTTTAATTTTAACTCCAATTATATCCAGGAAGATTAATTGTTGGGGGCAAATCCTTGCGTGGGGCCAAAAGAGAGTTATAAATCATTCAGTTAGATGATCAGATAATTTTCAAGCTCCTGTGGGTTTCAGAAAATGGACAAGAATAGCTTAAACCTGTCTCTTTCACAAAGAACCAGTAGCTTGTGATAAATTAGAATCTGTCTTTTTCCCCTCTCCAGTGATCTCCCTGGATGTGGGTGAAATGTCCACCAGTACTAATTTAATTGCAAGTGGAACCCTCTACTGCCTGCAAGTAATTCACATTTTTCAATAGCAGGTAATGGTAATAGAGAAAGTGTCTCCTTGCTATCAGGTCATTTTATTTTTAAGTCAATGACAATGGAACTATTATGTACCAGCTGATGAGACTTTAATTTGTTTAAGTATAGAAGAGGATTTATTAGCAGTAATATGTTAGTATTACTATGGCCCTCTACTCATGGCTCTTACATATGCATTAGACAATTTTCCCTAATCTAAGCAAATCTAAACTAATCTAGGTAGATGCATAAGTATGGACTTCATTTTCCTTTCACTGAGACAAGTGTTAATTAGAAGACACTTACTGGACCTAAAGCAGAGTAACGTAGCAGAGAATCAGGTCTCATATCTTTTGTCTAATCTGAATATTGCATAAATATGATCATGATTCTGGTGTAATTAGGGTCATGGAATATGACTAATTGCTTCCATGAAAGTGAACTGTCTCCCTTAGCAAGGCATGCATCTGTGTCAGCTGCCTAATAGCAGTACTGGAGAGCATCTATGAATAAGTCTTTCTGTATTACTGCATAAACGATTCTCATTTCCCCTCACTTAAATATATATGAATTAGAAAGAACCCAGGAAAATCTAGAATAGTTGAGATGGGGGTGCAGTCCGTCCCCCCCAGCCCCTCTGGGCCGCTCCTCCCTCCTCACACGTCTCCCTGCTCCAGCGCGGGCCCTTCCCCGGGCTGCAGTCCTTCAGGGACAACCTGCTCCCGCCCGGGCTCTCCACGGCCGCAGCTCCTGCAGGAAATATCCCCCTGCTGCGGCGTGGGGCCCTCCCCGGGCTGCAGGGTGGGTCTCTGCTCCAGCGGGGTCTCTCCGGGGCTGCAGGGGATCCCTGCTGCGGGCCTGCACCACCTCCCGCCCTCCTCCTCCTCCTCCTCCCTCCTCGGCTTCCTCCTCCTCCTCCTCTGCCTGTGCCGCCTTCGGCCCTTTCTGGAACCTGTTTTCCCCCAGCTTGGCTGAGGGGCTCAGCTGTGTCCTGCGGTGGGGCCGTTGGAGCCGGCTGGGACCGGCTGTGTCCAGCACTTGGAACAGGTTGAATATTCTTGCGGAGCTGAAAAACTGTTGCCTCTTCTTATTCATGCAATAAGTATTTTGAAGAGTGCTGTTTCTTTTTTTCCTGGTCTAAATTTTTATGACTGAGACTAGAGGTTCCTCTAACCTTCCTTGAGTTTTTTTAATTAAAAAGATGATGGATGAGTGGGAAAATGGAGATCTGGGGTCCCAGAAAGCTCTTGAAAATGTTCCCACCTTTGGGATCACCAGAACTAGAGATTTGAAAGGAAGTACTGGACAGGTAAACAGTTTTAAACAAGTCATAGAGGTACTGAAAAAGGTACTGGCTTCTTCTGAGGGGAGTGGATCAATGCATTTTGACAGTTTATATTTCTGGATCTTGTTCAATTCCACTTGTTTGAAATCTGATGGACTTTTCTAGACAGAAACCAGATTTGACATAGAACTTTTTCCTAATATCTAATCTAAATCTACCTAAATATCAAACCTAATCTACATGATATTGTGAACCTCCTTGTTGATTTTTTCAGTCCTGTTAAGAAAGTCTGAGCAGTTATAACAATGATTAAAGGATATATATACACACATATACATATATGTATTCATACTAAGCTAGTCTTACCCAACTGTACACAAACATACAGTTTTGGTTGTGATTATCTTATCATATGCTTTTCACCTCAGAATGAAGGTTTGTTTCCAGTGTTGAAAAACAGCTTCTATTGGAGCTGTTTTTCTTGAAAATTAACTCAAGAGAGGCTACTAATAAATCCCTATGGCTGGTTTGTCTGTCAATGATAGATGACTGATGCAGAATCAGGGTCCACATTCTGATATAATTTACTCTCCACTCAAGCTGCTGGATTTACACCTAGTTACTCTGGCAAAAATAAGATCAGAATCTATATCCAAATCCTCTTGGTAATGAATATTTTAGTCTTTTCAAAGATGCTTTTGAAGTTACATTGTTGTGTCTATTCAGTAAATAAAAGAGAAGTTCTTTATTCTGTGTTGTCATTCCTGTCTTTCACATGACAGTCATTTAAAAGAGAGGAATGAGGACAAGTAGCACCATCTTGCCAGACTGCATTCACGATACTTTGTTTTTTGGTTATACAATGGATTTTAAAGTACAATATATTTATTCAAATGTGAAAAGAAGCAAAATTACTGAGTGATCTTTCTAGGTATTCAAAATTTTGAATTTTGGAACATTAAGAAGATACATAAAAATCAGACAGTGATTTCTACAGAAGTTATCAATTTGAAAAGTATATTCTTTGATGAAGTGCAGAAAGGTTCTAGTTTTCAGTTTTATTTAAAAGTTCAAGTGAGAAAGCAACACAGTTTAACACAAAATGGCTCTAATGATTTATTTTCAGAGGATAATTTGTTTGCCAATTAAGAACAGGTGATCCTAAATAAATAGAGCCCCTTGCTCCAAATCGTCTTGATACATTTAAATTTCTTCCCAGTTATAGATAGATATGCTTGAATAACAGCATGGGGACCCGAACATGGTACTTTTTAATTAAAAAGGCAAATATCCCATACTCATTTGACAGCCAGTTTTTCTTTTTCTTTTTGCCTTTGCCAATGATTTCCTTGTTCAATCACCTAATCTTTGAAGTACCCAGTTTCAAGTAGAGAGAGTAAAATTTGAACCTTTTAGAGATAAAGTTAACACCAAAACCTCTATTCAAGCAGTCAAGTAGATTTTTTTGGAAGCTGGGCTTCATATTCACACCTAAGGCCTTCTACTGAGAAGGTGTCCTTTTCCCTTAAATAATAATACTTATTTCAGTCCTTAAATACTAAGCATTTTGGGAATGATTATGTGAACATGTGACTTCTACTTCACTGCACAGTCACCAAGGACAGATCTTCCTTCTTTTTTAAAAGGAACCAAATGTAAATAATTTTAAAAATCTAATTGATCTCTTGTCTATAATGAGAAGTTACTGACCAGAGCAAAGCAAGTGCATAAGCAGCAAAGACGAGTACTTTAGAGGATTTCAGAGCTTTTCTTTGTGAAGGAACACAATAGAACAAGAATGCTTTGCATACTGATACCTCTCTTAAAGCAGACTGGCCAGAGTAAAATAATAGTTTTGCTACACCAAAGAATGATACTGTTCCCTAAGCGATGGTGATGGTTGGTAGCTCTTGCGACAACCTGAGTCCATGATCCCCAAGTCCAAGTTCAATTTCCTTTTCTTTTATTATGTTGATACTCCAAGCTAGATCATAATTTCTCAAGCTTCTTTTTCTTTTCTTTTCTTTTCTTTTCTTTTCTTTTCTTTTCTTTTCTTTTCTTTTCTTTTCTTTTCTTTTCTTTTCTTTTCTTTTCTTTTCTTTTCTTTTCTTTTCTTTTCTTTTCTTTTCTTTTCTTTTCTTTTCTTTTCTTTTCTTTTCTTTTCTTTTCTTTTCTCTTTTCTTTTCTTTTCTTTTCTTTTCTTTTCTTTTCTTTTCTTTTCTCTTTTCTTTTCTTTTTCCTTTCCTTTCCTTTCCTTTCCTTTCCTTTCCTTTCCTTTCCTTTCCTTTCCTTTCCTTTCCTTTCCTTTCCTTTCCTTTCCTTTCCTTTCCTTTCCTTTCCTTTCCTTTCCTTTCCTTTCCTTTCCTTTCCTTTCCTTTCCTTTCCTTTCCTTTCCTTTCCTTTCCTTTCCTTTCCTTTCCTTTCCTTTCTTCTCTTCTCTTCTCTTCTCTTCTCTTCTCTTCTCTTCTCTTCTCTTCTCTTCTCTTCTCTTCTCTTCTCTTCTCTTCTCTTCTCTTCTCTTCTCTTCTCTTGTCTTCTCTTCTCTTGTCTTCTCTTCTCTTGTCTTCTCTTGTCTTCTCTTGTCTTTTCTTCTTCTCTTCTCTCTTTTCTTCTCTTCTCTTCTCTTCTCTTCTCTTCTCTTCTCTTCTCTTCTCTTTTCTCTTTTCTCTTTTCTCTTTTCTCTTTTCTCTTTTCTCTTTTCTCTTTTCTCTCTTTTCTTCCCAATTAAAAAAAGCCCCAAATAACCTAAAAATGTATTTATCTTTAATTCATCAGTTATAGAACTAGAAGTCTGTGGATCATTTTCTGCTCTGTGTTCATTCACAGGGATGTTATTCAAAACATTTTTTTAGCCATCAGAAAAGAAAAAGGGGTCTGAGCTGCTACTACTTGTCTTTTTTTTTTCTTTCCATGTGTATAAATAAGTTCATATTTATATATGGACAGCCCTTTCCTGTCAGTGCTCCATGAGTAGCACAATGACAAAAATGGAGTAGATGGTAACTCTTGAGACGTCCTCTTACAAATATTGCTCTGAATTACTGCAATGAATTATGCTGCATAAAGCTGCACATTTGCTTTCAAATATCTATTGTATTCTAAAGAACACTGAAACAGGTAAAAATAAACCAGGTTAAGGGTTTTGTTCAGATTCTTTGAATGTTTCAACTTACATGATAAATGTGTCACAGCTGACACAAAGACTTGGTCTGAATTCTTATTTGGTGCATGCTGCATTGTGTCAGTTGGACAGTATTACAGTATTAGCTTAGTCTTTTTATTTTTTTTTTTTCTTTTCTTCTGAGCTGTTTCAGGGTCAGCATTGTGTCAAGGTTGGTTATTGTTCCAAGAATGAGTTGCAAATAAGTGCAATTGGGAGAAATTGTATTACTTCCTCCTAGTGAGCTGCAGCACAGGAATCCTAGTGTGACAAAGTGCATAGAGGTAGAATAAAAAATTCAGAGCTCCCTGTTTGGGATAGCATTATTTGGATTGATTTATATATTCATAATCCTCTTTGGAGCTGGATGAAGTATGGCATATGTCTAATAGAGGAAGATAGAACGTGAAAGCTTTTTAAAGGGATTAAAATGATACACTAAAATGCTAGGAATCGCTGCAAGCATAACTCATATTTGCAAGCATTATAATTTCACACACAAGTCCATACTTCCACACGAGTGAAGGGAGTCAGCCCCGATCCTGCTTAGGAAGCTCTGATACACGTTTAGGACATTGTCCTTCTGAGTCATGACAGGCCAGAAGTTGTTTATAAGTAATATTATGTGAACCAATGGGAAAGTCCAGATTTTCAAAAGCAGAGAGCCACCGTATGAACATCCTTGGCCAATAAAAAGAGCATTTTCCTTTGAGTACTGCTGCTTCATAACTTTTAACATGTGCTCTCTCCAAGTTGTATCAAAGTTTGTAATCATTTGACCCTGGCAAGATGTACATCAAGATGAGAGTTAAATATGGGAAGGATACTTCATTTTCTTTCGAAAATATACCGTTTAGATCTTTCTTCCTGAGCAGCTTTAAATGTTTCAGTAATGATGTTTACATAATTTTCTTTGGAAAATGAACGAATGAACAGAACAAACTTTTTTAAAAATATTTTTTCCCCCTGCTCTTCATCCTGAATTAAATAATTCTGCTTTCTCATTAGTAAGATAATACTTTTAGGCTAACCTCTTACCAATGCTTCTTAGTCTTCATTTATCCTCTTTCTGAACAGTAAATCCTACATTAAAAAAAACCCAAAAACATTAAATTAATAGATGTAATAGGAAACCTGTTCTTTTTAAAAATCCATCTCTTTTGCATGATAGAGTGTGTCATAGTTCCTCTGATTTTAAGCAAGCAGATTCAAATTATTATAGCCCTGGCTTCAAATTAATTGTTCTTTTTAGTTCCATTCCACAAATCTCCATATATGGTACTGATTTAATTACTTGTTTTCTTCCTAAATGCCTTCCAGGTTGTCCATTATCTTTTTTTTCTCTCAGAAGGGAAAAGTCCACACATAGAGGCAAGTGGGTGCATGAACCACTGTTAAGGTTCCCCTTCACTACGATTTAGATCTTTAGATAGTTCATAGTTGCCTGCAACAAGCTACAGTAAAATGTGTTAGTGACCATTCTGTGTGTAGACTGAGAAGTTTAAACAGTTTAAAAAATACCTAGTAAAGCCTAGACCTAAACAGCAAGTTTGGATTTGATTCATTGCAATGGGCTGGAGGAGTTCATTATCACATATGCCAACAACAGAATTGGGCATGTTGTTTTGTGGGAAATTTCTCTATGGAAGGCCTGTATCTTCTGTTGCCTGCCTTTCTCACCAAGGAGGAATAACTTGTATTCTTTCTGGTCATTGCTGATCTCATCTTACTGTTCACCTAAAATTGGTGATGGAATTGGAAGTCCATCCTGTTCCTGATGATTAATTGCAAAAAGGAACAATTTCAACCTTGAGATTTGAGGAGCTGTCCATGTCTTCAGATTAAGACACTGCTAAGATGCAACTTAAAAATTAGCTGTACAGCATCAGTCTGTGAGCTGTGGTTATTCTGCTTTATTAATTCCACTATGTGTTCAGTGATGCAAGAAAAAGACCAGGCTGACCAAACTTCTGTGACAGCTTTGTGTTGTGGATGTATGTGGCAAGGAAACATAGTTGCCTAAAGGAGTGAGAAATTCAGGTGCAATTCACATTTTAAGAACCCTAGAATATCTTTTTTGGCCTTCAGCTGTGGCACCAACCTTTCCATGAGCCTTTCTCAGCATCCTGTGCATTAGATACCCCAGCATTCCTAAAAAGGCACTATGTTTAGCCTAGTGGATTGATCTTAAGAGTGGGCACAGCCCACTTTTAAATTGTAGCTTAAGACGGAAGCCAAATTGATAAATTTCTTCCTGAGTTCTATATCATATTCACATTTAGATATTCTGATGAAGTAAAATCATAACATGGTCAATATACGTTTATTCTTTACTTTAGAAGGTCACCTTGAACTGTGTATTTTTATAAGAGCTTTTACAACGTGCACAACACACCAGAACGTTTGAATGTCCTTTATATGGGTATAATAGCTATTAGAGCTGGTCAATACTTTAATGAGGAAATAATTCTTTGATAAAACTTTTGGGAAAAGTTTTCAGGATCTTCATTTATATTTTTCAATTTCTCAACAAAAATAGAGACACACAAAACCAAAATTAACTAAGCTATAATGTGCTTAAGCAACCCATATGTTGCTTAAACACAAAAGAATATGGGAAAAGGGATTAAGGGGAAGAGAGAGTTGTTGTTGGGGGGGGGGGGTTGCCCTCAAACAAACAAAATATAAATAATATGCTTTAAATAACATTTCTATCAGTGTTTGTTCTTGAAAACCAAAACATTCCTATTTACCAATATCATACTCATTTGTAACAGGAAATTCACAGAAAGCAAAAGACCTTTTCTTATCTACTGTGACTGATGTTTTTATCATCTTTAAACATAGTCTATAAGAAAATTATATAACCAGAAATTTCAATGTAAACTCTGAGAGGTTTTGTCAATGAACTTAAATAATAACCATGATTATTTGAATTTTAGCTTATGAAATTTAAACTTAAATAATCTTATTCTAGGAAGTATTTTGTTTGCCTATTTTAGTCATAAAAATAAGTCTAGGAGAGGAACTCAATAGTTTGTCAAGTTCCTCCTTCTTCTCTAGGCACAGAAATCAGGATTTTTCTTCCCTTTGTAGCAACCTTTTGTAGCAACAGACATTTCGAGTCCATTTACATAGTCTCCATCCAGTCTTCTCTCCCTCAAGTTTAGCAGCTCCAGCCATTTTAGCCTTTTCTGGCTGGGAATGATTAGTAGTTCCTTGGAAACTCCAGTCCTCCCCCAGACTGACTCATGCCTAACTTGAAGAGTGAGGCCCAGACTGGAAAACCTACTTCAGTTGAGAGCTAAGAACATGCCAGTAGTGAGAGATGTTACTCTCTTGCAGGCTATGTTCTCATTTGTGTCATCTAGTATTCACTTCATGGACTGTTCATAGGTTAGAACCAGAGTTATGGGTGTTTATCAGCTTGTAAAATCATTTAACTGTGTTTTCTTTTTCATTTAACTAACAGTTTTGAGGAATTCAAGGAGAGAGAACTGTTTTTACTAGAACCAAAGAGAGTTTTGTGACTAACTTCATTAATATCCAAGTTTTGAGAGATTGTTTATTATTCTGAATACAGAAATCTGAAATATAAGAGATCATAACATTTCTGAATACCAGTCTCCACCCTTTGCAAGGTTATATTTTTTTGTTCATTACATCAGTCATGGTGACCTTGATGAAATATTTGTCTTGTAGTTTTGCATTCACTCTGTGGAGCTATAGACCCATGTGCATAGGAATCTTGCCTTGCCTTGCAATAACCTGTAATAAAGACCAAGGAGTTACATAGATTTTATCTTTACATTCTTATTATTTGGATCACATGCACTCACCTGACATAGTTCTGCGGAAATCCTTTCAATTATAAAATACTAGCTCCCTCTTTGTAATGTTGGTGAAACAGAACTCCAAATATAATCCTGTCATACTCACAACTGTGGAAAAGTTTCCATTCTTCCTTTGCTGTCCTACATGTGCAGAAAAAGTTGTACAGCATCTATCTTATCTTTTTTAATAATTTTATTTTAAATTATGGTTATTTGTCAAATACTCTTAAACCTGTAGCTGCAGATCTATAAGTACCATGACCTGTCTCCACTGGAAAGAGCTGATGTAATTAGAAAAAAGCCTATATCAATCACTGAGATAATGGGTGTTCTCTCTCTCTCTCTTCCCCCGCCTCTCTCTCTCATCATCAATTACCCTGACTATTTTAGACAAAATATCAGACAAACCTACCTTCTTTTAGATACAGTGCTGCCATTGCTATTAATGGAATTTTAAATCTTCTGTTAGACAAAAGGTTCCTAGGGAGATTATTTAGCAACTGCTAATTAAGGAAAGTCTAATTTATGTAATCTCACAGAATTAGCAATGGATTTAATAAATGTGTTAAAAGTTGACATGCCTCGTATGGAGTGATTCTTCTGGAATTAGCTATCGGAATTAAAAGTGTTTTGCTTTTAGTCTTACTGTGGCTCATATTATCCATATCCATATCATCATGCATCCAAATGCCAATGTAAAGTTAAAATAGCTATTACTATTACTATTACTTCTAAAAGTGCTTCTAAAGATGTTGAAAATACCAGGCCTAGAAAGGTACTGAATATCACCTACTATTGACAGGAGATATCCTACTATCTGTAGTTATCAGAAATGACTCTTCAATTAACATCTCTCATAAATTGGTCCTTAGAAGTCTATTCAACAAAACACAGCAGTGTAATAAAAACACCTGCTAGAACTTTATTTTTTGCAGATTAATGACAAATTTAAGTACAAATTCAAGCATGTTCTTAAGCATGTTTAAATTTAAGCATATTTGTCTGCACTTTTGGAGAAACTGACCTGACTTTTCAAATTGAAGTTGATGTAGCCCTGCTAGCATTGGTGAGAGAAAAAATGACTATGTTGAGGAGTTTTGATGATGCACATCTTTGAGGTCCTTGCGAACTGGGCTGTGCTGCAAGATAAAGTGAGAACCTATTGCAGGAAATTATCAGCTCTCCTGAGTATAAAAGGCCAAAGAATTTCACTCTGGCTTTCCCACATCAAGCCTAATCACTTACAGATAGATGACACCATTTTTAAAGGAACATAAACCAAATGCCACACAATTTCTGTAATGACTGTAACACAGTGCAAAAATTCTTTGCTCCAAAGTTAACACGATTACAGTCTGGTGAAATAAAAATCCTTGTCAGATCTTGCTTTAAAATGTGAGTAGATTTGAATATATGAGTACCAAAGATCTCACCAGAATAGGTTTAAGCTCTGGTATATTCTGTGGGGCAAGCCTGTGTAGACTAGCCATAGCAGGAGAGGTAGCTTACCTGGAGGTAGCCCAGAAAATGAAGAAAGAATTGCCTCCAGTGGTTCTTCAGACAGAAATGGTTTCTCCCAGGTAGATGAGAAGAAGAGGCTGCAACTTATCCGTTTCTCTCTGAATTAAAAACATTGTCAGTGGTCACACATTTGCAGGTCAAGAAAACAAAATGGTTTATGATTTCTCACTCTCCTCACCCATACTTATTTATTTCACTGGAAAGTCCTTAGGATTTGTATTGATTCTGGGAATATTTTCATACAATAACATTAATATATAAACAAAGGCACAAGGAAACACTTTTTTCAGACAGATTTTCCTTTTGCAGAGACCAGAAGTTTAAATAAAAGTTTCCTTACATTTCTCTGGCTTGAGTTGTCAGCTCTTCAACAACAGCCTGACAATAGATACCTTTAGCCTGTTACCCTATGTCAGCTTCAATGGTGAGCCAAAACGATCCTTTGACAATGATATAGGTTGATTCTTTGCACTCTAAGGACTACAAGTGTCCTACAGCTGCAACACTTTTCAAGAGTGATTTACTTACTGGTGAAGCAGTGCTTGACTTTGCTATTGTCCTTATCTTACAAAAATGTTATGCATTGGTAGTAGTCTTTCCAAGTGTGCAAAAGATAAAAAAATGTTTGCAGCAGAAGGCTTCTGAAACTCAACATTTCAACCTTTACCAGGCAAATGCTGCTTATCTCTTCCTGATAATGAGCACATTTGTTATCAAACTGCACAAAGGCCACCTTATAAAACATGCTGAAGATGTGTCAGAAATTTGCAATTTGCGGTTTGGCCTATTGACCTTATGCCACTTTGATGCTTTAAACATTTTCTCCAAGTTTAGCACTACTGCTGGTGAATGGATTAATACAACACTATTTCTTATTTTGTTACTGCTAAATGTTAACTTTATTCATATGGCATATAATTACCTGCAAATAGAATTCAAAGCTGGTAAGGAATTGAAAGTCTCCTTTTGTCTTTCTCTCTTAAAATCTGTGAATATGTGTCTGTATATGTTTGCATGTGTTTCTGCAGTATCTGCTGCCTTTCTTCATTATGAGGGTGGTGAGACACTGGAACAGGTTGCCCACAGAGGTTGTGGATGCCCCATCCCTGGAATTGTTCAAGGCCAGGTTGGATGGGGCTTTGAGCAACCTGGTCTAGTGGAAGGTGTCCCTGCCCATGGCACAGGGGTTGGAACTACACGATCTGTAAGGTCGTTTCCAACCCAAACCATTCTATGACTATGATTTAATAGGTTATAAAAACTCCAGCTTACTGTAACAAACAGAAATATGCCAAAAGGAAGCATTTAGTGATCTCAACCTAGTTCATACCGGTATTTTTCATTGAAAAAGACATTAACATCAGCTTTTCAGGATCACAGCACATCTGGAGTTTGGATTCATTTAACAATGAATCTGAATCTCCCAGCTAGTCTTCATCTTACAAACAACTTTGATTTGAACATCCCCTGGTAGAATTAATTGGTTTTGAGACTGTTGAGAACAGAGTTGGATGTCCTGGTTTCAGCTGGGATAGAGTTAACTGTCTTCCTAGTAGCTGGTACAGTGTTATGTTTTGAGTTCAGTATGTGAAGAATGTTGATAACACTGATGTTTTCAGTTGTTGCTCAGTAGTGTTTAGACTAATGTCAAGGATTTTTCAGCTTCTCATGCCCAGCCAGTGAGAAAGCTGGAGGGGCACAAGAAGTTGGCACAGGACACAGCCAGGGCACCTGACCCAAACTGGCCAACGGTGTATTCCATACCATGTGACATCCCATCCAGTTTAGGAACGGGGAAGTGGGGGGGGGCAGGGATTCACCGCTCAGGGACTGGCTGGGTGTCGGTCGGCGGGTGGTGAGCAATTGCACTGTGCATCATTTGTACATTCCAATCCTTTCATTATTGCTGTTGTCATTTTATTAGTGTTATCATTATCATTATTAGTTTCTTCTTTTCTGTTCTATTAAACCGTTCTTATCTCAACCCACGGGTTTTGCTTCTTTTCCCGATTTTCTCCCCCATCCCACTGAGTGGGGGGGAGTGAGTGAGCGGCTGCGTGGTGTTTAGTTGCTGGCTGGGGTTAAACCACGACAGTCCTTTTTGGCGCCCAACGTGGGGCACGAAGGGTTGAGATAACAACAAACCTGACCAGAGCTTGTTAAAACAAATTTGTTATAAGCATTCATTATATCGGTCTAATAGTCGCTGGTCATTATGTTGATTTATGTGTTCTTAGAGTTGTTGCTCTGGTTTTTAAAGTTCTGTTATGTATCACCTCGCTTGCTGTATGTAGTCCCTCTTCTGCTGCTTATCATCCGTGGGAGGTGGATTAAGGTTTTCGCTTTGATGTATTGTATAACACTGGTTTATGGTATGATAAAGTCGTCAGCTGTGGGATTAATCCGGTACTTGCACCCAGCATTGTCACCTTTATACTGTGGAAGCCATCTGTGGGAAACTATTAATAATTATACCATTTACCTTTCCTCCTTGGAAAACCAGTCTATGGGTGGGATACCTTTCTTCCCCTCTCCTTTCTCCTTCAGTCCAGTTACAATGGTGTTTGAGAATTTTGAAAAATTTGAATACTCTTGGGATGTTGGGACCAGCACGGTCCTAGTCCTACTGCTAGGAATTAGCATGCTTCTGAATGTGGTCCAGCTCTCGTTTAAGGTTAAACAACTATTTAAGAAAATCACCCAGAGATCTGCCCCAAGGCTGGATAATTATGAGTGGCAGGGTGTGTGGGGTAGTATGGGCAAGTACCTAGAAAAGTGGGCACCTCCAATGTTTTGGAAATTCACCCCTGAACAAGTGCAGAATCCAGAAGAACTAGTAAAATATTTGGAAAAGGTATGCTGTCACCCCGGCAGCTCCAGAGAGATACAAATTACTGCAACGTGCTGGGGCCTGGCCCATGCCTATCGAGCCCTGTTCGACACCACTCAGTACCCTCAAGGGGAAGAGAAGGTCTCTGGACCTAACAACAAAACGATGAGCACTGCGGTCACTCAAACCTCGGCAACGGGCACTGCGGCCCCTCCAGCCCCGGCGACAAGCACTGTGGCTACCCAAACCTCAGCGACAGGCACTGCAGCCCCTCCAGCCTCGGCAATGAGCACGGCAGCTACCCAAACCTTGGCAACAGACACTGCGGTTATCCAAGACCCAGCGAGCGGTACTGCAACTGAACCAGGGGACCAACCTGCACCAGTATCAGTTGCCCCCGTGCAGAAAAAGAAATATACAAAAAAATCAGTTCGCTTAGCAAAGGATGAAGGCGAACCAGGGTCATCACGGGAACAGGAGGAAGAGGCAGAACCAGAGGTAATAACCCGGTCCCTATCCTTGAGTGAGCTGCGGGATATGCGAAAAGATTTTGGCCGCCGTATAGGTGAGCATATTATCACCTGGCTCCTCCGATGCTGGGACAATGGGGCTAATAGCTTGGAATTAGAAGGTAGGGAAGCCAAGCAGCTGGGATCGCTTGCCAGGGAAGGTGGCATTGACAAGGCAATTGGAAGAGGGACACAAGCCATCAGCCTCTGGAGGCGACTCCTGTCAAGTGTGAAGGAAAGGTACCCCTTTAAGGAAGATGTTATATGTCAATCAAGCAAGTGGACAACCATGGAAAAAGGTATCCAATATCTGAGGGAATTAGCTGTGCTAGAGACAATTCATCATGATCCGGACAACCCACAATTACCCAAAGATCCAGACGAAGTCCAATGCACACGACCCATGTGGCGGAAGTTTGTACGGAGCGCACCATCGTCCTATGCCAACTCACTGGCAATAATGACCTGGAAAGACGAAGAGGCACCGACAGTGGATGAAGTGGCTCGCCAACTCCGTCAATACGAAGAAAATCTCTCCTCCTCCCTACAAGCCTGCATTTCGGCTGTGGAGAAGCTGTCTGAGGATTTCCAGCAATTCAAAGAGGAGATGTCCTGTTGCCCACCTGTAAGGACCAATGTCTCAGCTATTAGGAGTGAGCGCTCCTCTGCCCAAGAGAGAGAATATAGAAGGTACACACTGCGAGGTGCCCTGTGGTTTTACTTATGTGATCATGGAGAGGACATGAGGAAATGGGATGGAAAACCTACCTCGGTCCTAAATGCACGGGTACGTGAGCTGCGAGGAAAAAACACCACAAAAGGGGATTCTACCAGGAAAAATGCCGCTCCGGTTTCCAAACAGAGTAGAAGGGCTGATCTTATTTCTGATCCTCTTGAAGGGACTTCTGAGCCAATTTTACGAGAAGTGAATACTGGATACTCTGACCAGAATTAGAGAGGCCCTGCCTCCAGCCAGGTGGAGGAAAGGGATAACCGGGTCTATTGGACTGTGTGGATTCGATGGCCTGGCACGTTAGACCCACAGGAGTATAAGGCTCTAGTAGACACCGGCGCACAGTGTACTTTAATGCCATCAAGTTATGAAGGGGCAGAACCCATTTCTATTTCTGGTGTGACAGGGGGATCCCAAGAGTTAACTGTATTGGAAGCTGAAGTAAGTCTAACTGGGAATGAATGGCAGAAACACCCCATTGTGACTGGTCCAGAGGCTCCGTGCATCCTTGGCATAGACTATCTCAGGAGAGGGTATTTTAAGGACCCAAAGGGGTATCGATGGGCTTTTGGTATAGCTGCCTTGGAGACGGAGGGCACGGAACAGCTGTCTACCCTGCCTGGTCTCTCTCAAGACCCTTCGATTGTGGGGTTGCTGAGGGTTGAAGAACAACAAGTACCAATTGCTACCACGACGGTGCACCGGCGGCAATATCGCACCAACCGAGACTCTCTGATTCCCATCCACAAGTTGATTCGCCAGCTGGAGAGCCAAGGAGTGATCAGCAAAACTCGCTTACCTTTTAATAGTCCCATATGGCCCGTGCGAAAGTCTAATGGGGAGTGGAGACTAACAGTTGACTATCGCGGCCTGAATGAAGTTACGCCACCGCTGAGTGCTGCCGTTCCAGATATGCTAGAACTTCAATACGAACTAGAGTCAAAGGCAGCCAAGTGGTATGCTACAATTGACATTGCTAATGCGTTTTTCTCAATCCCTCTGGCAGCAGAGTGTCGTCCACAATTTGCCTTTACTTGGAGGGGTGTCCAGTACACTTGGAATTGATTGCCCCAGGGGTGGAAACACAGCCCCACTATTTGCCATGGACTAATCCAGGCTGCACTGGAAAAAGGTGAAGCTCCGGAACACCTGCAATACATTGATGACATCATCGTATGGGGCAACACGGCAGAAGAAGTCTTTGAGAAAGGGAAGAAAATAATCCAAATCCTTCTGAAAGCCGGTTTTGCCATAAAAGAAAGTAAGGTCAAGGGACCTGCACGGGAGATCCAGTTTTTAGGAATAAAATGGCAAGATGGGCGTCGTCAGATCCCAATGGATGTGATTAACAAAATAGCAGCTATGTCTCCACCAACTAATAAAAAGGAAACACAGGCCTTCTTAGGTGTCGTGGGCTTTTGGAGAATGCATATTCCAAATTACAGTCTGATTGTAAGCCCTCTCTATCAAGTGACCCGAAAGAAGAATGATTTTCAATGGGGCCCTGAGCAACAACAAGCCTTTGAACAAATTAAGAGGGAGATTGTTCACGCAGTAGCCCTTGGACCAGTCCGGACAGGACAAGATGTTAAAAATGTGCTCTATACTGCAGCTGGGGAGAATGGCCCTACCTGGAGCCTCTGGCAGAAAGCACCTGGGGAGACCCGAGGCCGACCCCTGGGGTTTTGGAGTCGAGGATATCGGGGATCCAAAGCTCGCTATACTCCAACTGAAAAAGAGATATTGGCAGCATATGAAGGAGTTCAAGCTGCCTCAGAAGTTGTTGGCACTGAAACACAGCTCCTCTTAGCACCCCGACTGCCAGTGCTGGGCTGGATGTTCAAAGGGAGGGTCTCCTCTACACATCACGCGACTGATGCCACATGGAGTAAGTGGATTGCACTGATCACACAACGGGCTCACATAGGAAACCCCAGTCGCCCAGGAATTTTGGAAGTGATCACGGACTGGCCAGAAGGCAAAGATTTTGGAATGTCGCCAGAGGAGGAGGTGGCACGTGCTGAAGAGGCCCCGCTGTATAATAAACTGCCAGAAAATGAGAGGCAATATGCCCTGTTCACTGACGGATCCTGTCGCATCGTGGGAAAGCATCGGAGGTGGAAAGCTGCCGTATGGAGTCCTACACGACAAGTTGCAGAAACTGCTGAAGGAGAAGGTGAATCGAGTCAGTTTGCAGAGGTGAAAGCCATCCAGCTAGCATTAGATATTGCTGAAAGAGAAAAGTGGCCAGTGCTCTATCTCTATACTGACTCATGGATGGTGGCAAATGCCCTGTGGGGGTGGCTACAGCAATGGAAGCAGAGCAACTGGCAGCGCAGAGGTAAACCCATCTGGGCTGCCGCACTGTGGCAAGATATTGCATCCCGGCTAGAGAATTTGGTTGTAAAAGTACGTCATGTAGATGCTCACATACCCAAGAGTCGGGCCACTGAAGAACATCAAAACAACCAACAGGTGGATCAGGCTGCCAAGATTGAAGTGGCTTAGGTGGACCTGGACTGGCAACATAAGGGTGAGCTATTTATGGCTCGGTGG
This sequence comes from Harpia harpyja, assembly GCF_026419915.1. Lineage (NCBI taxonomy): Eukaryota > Metazoa > Chordata > Aves > Accipitriformes > Accipitridae > Harpia > Harpia harpyja. The sequence goes on from NC_068944.1 coordinate 72,564,993, forward strand.
GCCCATGATGCTTCAGGCCATTAGGGAAGAGATGCAACATATAGATGGGCTCGTGACCGAGGGGTGGACTTGACCATGGACACTATTGCACAGGTTATCCATGAATGTGAAACATGTGCTGCAATTAAGCAAGCCAAGCGGTTAAAGCCCCTGTGGTATGGAGGGCGATGGCTGAAATATAAATATGGAGAAGCCTGGCAGATTGACTATATCACACTCCCACAAACTCGCCAAGGCAAGCGCTATGTGCTCACGATGGTGGAAGCAACCACTGGATGGCTGGAAACATATTCTGTGCCCCATGCCACCGCCCGGAACACTATCCTGGGCCTAGAAAAGCAAGTCTTGTGGCGACATGGCACCCCAGAACGAATTGAGTCAGACAACGGGACTCATTTCCGAAACAACCTCATAGACACCTGGGCCAAAGAGCATGGCATTGAGTGGGTGTATCATATCCCCTATCATGCACCAGCCTCTGGGAAAATTGAGCGATACAATGGACTGTTAAAGACTACATTGAGAGCAATGGGGGGTGGAACTTTCAAACATTGGGATACACATTTAGCAAAAGCCACCTGGTTAGTCAACACCAGAGGATCTGCCAATCGGGGTGGCCCTGCCCAGTCAGAATTTTTACATACTGTAGAAGGGGATAAAGTCCCTGTAGTGCACATAAAAAATATGTTAGGGAAGACAGTCTGGGTTACTCCTGCCTCAGGCAAAGGTAAACCCATTCGTGGGATTGCTTTTGCTCAAGGGCCTGGGTGCACTTGGTGGGTGATGCGAAAAGATGGGGAAGTCCGATGTGTGCCTCAAGGGGATTTAATTTTAGGTGAGAACAGCCAGAATTAAACTGTATATTAGTTGCTATATAACCCTGCTACTGTATGTTATCCTTACTATAATTATGTGCTATATCCATAGTACTATAGTAAGAATCACTTAGATCAAGCAAGAAAAGAACTGTGATAAAACTGAGCAAAGCGCAGTAGTGATGGAACCAGAACTGACTCCAGCATGCAACAATCCAATGGTACACACCATCCTCCTGCTGCGCCAAATGTCACCTGCTTGTCACACTGCACTGAAGCCCAATTCTGCTCTACCGACTGAGAGGACTTTGCACCATCCCTCCTGCCCAGAAAAGACTGGTATGACAGATGGAGCCCAGAGTCGGAAACTAAATGAACTCAATGAACATTTTATGAACATGACCCATGAACTAAAGGAATGATATCTCTGTGTGTGTATACATATATATATATCATTGCTCATATGTCTTAAAGGAATGGAAAGGTGATGATTGATCAGGATGTAACTAAAGGTATGGGAACTGTGCATGACGTCAATGGTATAGAATAAGGGGTGGATACTGTCCTGGTTTCAGCTGGGATAGAGTTAACTGTCTTCCTAGTAGCTGGTACAGTGCTATGTTTTGAGTTCAGTATGTGAAGAATGTTGATAACACTGATGTTTTCAGTTGTTGCTCAGTAGTGTTTAGACTAATGTCAAGGATTTTTCAGCTTCTCATGCCCAGCCAGTGAGAAAGCTGGAGGGGCACAAGAAGTTGGCACAGGACACAGCCAGGGCACCTGACCCAAACTGGCCAACGGTGTATTCCATACCATGTGACATCCCATCCAGTTTAGGAACGGGGAAGTGGGGGGGGGCAGGGATTCACCGCTCAGGGACTGGCTGGGTGTCGGTCGGCGGGTGGTGAGCAATTGCACTGTGCATCATTTGTACATTCCAATCCTTTCATTATTGCTGTTGTCATTTTATTAGTGTTATCATTATCATTATTAGTTTCTTCTTTTCTTTTCTATTAAACCGTTCTTATCTCAACCCACGGGTTTTGCTTCTTTTCCCGATTTTCTCCCCCATCCCACTGAGTGGGGGGGAGTGAGTGAGCGGCTGCGTGGTGTTTAGTTGCTGGCTGGGGTTAAACCACGACAAACCTTAAGTCCTGATGGTAGAAGACATCTACTTGGTGAAGTCATTCACTGCTTACTGGAAAGGGCATTTCTGATAAACTCCAGCCTGGCTTTTTGTTCACTCTCGGCACAGACAGTGTTCTCACCTACATTTTTGTAATGGTTTATTAATGCACTTGGACTCTGGATGTTGGAGTGGTTTAATGTTGCTTGATCTGAGTACTGCTTTTGACACTTTTGATTATAATAACATCCCACTTGATCATGTCTAATGGTCTCTGGGCCTAGCTGGCTCTACATTTTTAGTTCATTTCAACGTTATTTGTCCAACACTTCAGGTTTTTTATTTGGTTTTTTTATTATTATTTATTTTTTTGCTATTAGGAGATTTCTCTTGGCCTCCTTTGCTCAGAAGTAATTTATGGGAAGGTTCTTTCACCAGTTCAGTTCTGAACACTTTGTTTCTGCACAAGAGCTGCCACTGAAACAAAAGGTGAAGGGGAAGGCTGAAAGTTTCCAAAGAGCCAAGAAGAATGTATGTGTCTTTTTACAGAATTCCCTTTTGACATCTCACTCTGAGTCCACTGACTTTAACAACCACATGGCTTTACTTTGCATGGTAATATGATACATTAGCATAATTCATATTCTACTTTCTGTGTCGTGACTACTTGACTATATCTTTGTGAAATGCAATAGTGGGAAGAATCACAGAACACTAAGGGTATAAAAAATTTCCCAGTAATTTCTAAGGGAAAAATCTACCCTCACAAAAATGCCTAACAACCAGGAAATAAAAGAGAACTGAAAAAAAGGGGAATCTCGCCAAGACTAAGTATTCTTTTGAGTGAGACAGCAGGAAACAAAGGTTTCATAAAGTAAGAATGGCAGTATATCACAGCTGATACACCGATGACAAGAACATAGAGACAGAGGTTTTCCTAACAGGTAGATCACAGCTATGTCTTCCTGTCAGGAGCAAGAGACAGTGCTTACGCTTGGATGTAAGCCCAAAAGGCTAAGGGAGAAAAAACTGGGCACTCTTCCCTGCCAGGCAAATAGATGGCTTATTGCAGTCCAGAACCCTGTAGGATGTGTTCCAGCCCTCTACCCTGAACATCTATATCATATGATTTTCTCTTAAAGAGATATGGGGAGGGCAAGGAGAAAGAAATTAATGATTTCTAAAGGGGCAGGAGAGCCGGGTATACTTTGTTTTTGGTTAAAAAAAGAAGGGAAAAAGGATTTTATTAGGACTACAAAATTAATCAAATTCCATATAGTGGAAAATTAAACTTGTGGCCTTTAATCATGTGAAAATAATCTAGAAGTGTCAAGTCACATTAAAAGTTATCCTGTGAAACAACTTTTGGTTCAGAGAAATGGATTAATAGACAGAAGGAAGGCAAGCAAATTCAAAGCGAAGCTGCAAGACAGCCAGAGTGAGCCTTGCCTTGTGAACTGTACTGCATCAGCAAGACAGGATGAGATGCTAGCAAGTTGCACTTCCAAAAGGGATTAAATCAATGTGATTTATCAGTCCTTTGAACTTTTTGAGGTCCTACTGCCTTCTTTTGAAACATTGTCCACATCACAGGAATGATGGATCCATTTGTTCTGATGAATTTGACATTGCTGTGTTCCAGCTTTAATCCTCTTTACCATGCGAAAGAGTAGGCTGAGACAAATCTTTTGTTCCCTTGAACAGAAAAGGGAAGGACCACACTGCAGCTCCAAGCAAGTCCATGTAAAGTTGTGAAAAGAGGTGACAGTGGAAAGCAGGAGGAGATAAAAACCGGTCACAACATGGGACGGACAGTTGGTTGCACTTGGCAGCCAGTATGGGTTCATACACAAGCAGTGTACAATTCTAGTATTGTGGAGGTAAGGATCTGAGGGATTTTGATGCATCTCTGTGAAGCAATGGGTTCTTCCCCCAGACAAGTGAGTGCAGAGGTGAAAGACTGTTTCTCAGGGTCACCAATCTCTTTGGAAACTAGTCTGTCTTTGTTTCCTTAGGCTGTCCAGTGAAACCTGCTTCATCAGAGCAGTCACACATGAGGCTTTCCACAGATTAGTCTTGTGACTGTTTCTCCCTTCAGGTTTTCCAGTTCAAAGATGAACTGAAATTAGGAGATCAACGTAGAGTAAATTTTCCTTTTGGTTTGAAGACAGGATTAATAGTCTACTAAAGAGTTAGACCTGTCCTTAAACACCTCTGATCTCCACTGTCCTCTTCACTTTTTAGGTGCCTCAGAAAACAACGGTCATGGTTTAAGCTGCCTCTTGCTGAGTGAGAAAGGCTTTTGACACCACAACAGCAGATTAATTTACCGCAGTATTTTCTAGCTTTGCTATTTGCAATGATAAGGAAAATAGTGCAATATCCAGTAGCCTGTGTCCTTTGGCAACATTATTCAGCTAGTTCCACTAATGCTTTGTGCTAATCCCTAATGAATGCTGTACCTTCTGGATGCATTCACCATCTAAAATACATCCCCTTGTTTTGCTCTGGCAAGGTAGACTGAAAGACTGACATTGTTTAAACAGTTAGCTCTGTGGGCAGCAAAGGTTTGCAAGACCCAGTTCCCTCTGAGCTGGGTTTACTATATGTCTGATAAGCTTTTTCTGAAAATGGGAGTTCTTATTTTCTTCCTGTCAGACGGGTTCCATGCAGAGTTGAACAATGCTGAGGTACAGCCAAGACTTTCCTCAGGGAAAATGTGAATTTGAGTCTCCTCTCCACAGCAGTTTATTTTTGCAAGATATGTAGGAATATAGTATGTTGGGGGACTTTTACTCTGGCTGCATTTGTCAGATATTGGACAAGGGGATCAGAAGTTGTTAGGGACTGATGGGGAAACATCATGGGTCTGGTTTTCTTAGGAAACCAGTCTAAAAATTTCTGTGAATTGTATTTCATAAAAGCTATACATTAGACTATCCTAACATGGGAATGAACTTGTTTATTTTCAGAACTTCTTGTAGTCCAATGTTTACAGACAGAGTATACGATCCTCCTCACAGCCCTCTTCACTCACTGATTTAGGATTATTACAAGTGTACTGGGTCTGGCTGAGATGGAGTTAATTTACCCCATAGCAGCCCTCATAGTGCTGTGCTTTGTATTGGTAGCCAGAAGGAGGTTGATAACACACTAGTGTTTTGGCTACTGCTGAGCAGTGCTGGCACAGCATCAAGGCTGCCAACATTTCCTCCCTCACCCAGTAGTCTGGGGATGGGCAAGATCTTGGGAGGGCATGTAGCCAGGACAGCTGAGCCAAACTGACCAAAGGGAATATTCCACACCATATGATGTCTGCTGAGCAATAAAAGCTAAGAGAAAGGAGGAGGAGGTGGGGCATTCGTTATTATAACCTTTGTCTTGTGGAGCAAGTGCTACACATACCAAAGTCCTACTTCCCAGGAAGTGGCTGGACATTGCCTGCTGATGGGAAGTAGAGAATAAATATTTTGCTTTCCTTTGCTTTCATGCACAGCCTTTGCTTTTGCTTTATTAAACTGCCTTTATCTTGACCCATGAGTTTTTTTCCATCTTATTTTCTCCCCCTCCCCATCCTGCTGAGGAGGGGAGTGACAGAGTGGCTTGGTGGGCACCTGGCATCCAACCAAGGTCAACCCACCACAGTAAGTGAAAAGTAAGGTAGATATAAAGAAACCTTTACAGAGTCCAAACAGAATTGGTCTTCCCTCTACTCCCATTTTATTTTAGATGTCATAGAATGGAAGGTCAAGCTATGTTTTAAATCAGGATATAACTGTGGGTATGTTATATATCAGAAGAAAAAGCACAAGAAAAATGACAATAAGAAAAAGCCTCAGAATATTATGCCTCTTACATGCATGGTTAGATAACTTAAATATGATATACAGAAACACAGTGCAAAGACACACAAGTTGGATGTCTGCTCCCCCTCCCTTTTCCCTTCCCTTCCCTTCCCTTCCCTTCCCTTCCCTTCCCTTCCCTTCCTTTCCCTTCCCTTCCCTTCCCTTCCCTTCCCTTCCCTTCCCTTCCCTTCCCTTCCCTTCCCTTCCCTTCCCTTCCCTTCCCTTCCCTTCCCTTCCCTTCCCTTCCCTTCCCTTCCCTTCCCTTCCCTTCCCTTCCCTTCCCTTCCCTTCCCTTCCCTTCCCTTCCCTTCCCTTCCCTTCCCTTTTCCCTTCCCTTCCCTTCCCTTCCCTTCCCTTCCCTTCCCTTCCCTTCCCTTCCCTTCCCTTTTCCCTTCCCTGCCCTTCCCTTCCCTTCCCAGAAAATAAGAACAGCTTGGCAGAATTTTTTAAGTATCTTGGAAGGAAATAAATATGAAGAACACAAATTACTTAATATAATTAAACAAGTAAAAACAGCAGAGAAAAGAGTGCAGCAGATGAACATTCTCCTTGTTCCTATTATTACAAGGTTTGTAAAGGCACTTAACTCACCTCTTTTCAAAAAATGGAGTGCTGAGAATTCTGCTCTTAGAAATATAGATAAACTAAAAAAAATATTTTTTTATTAGTTCTTAAAATATTACAGAAAAAAGTACATAATTCAGAAGTTACACAGTTAAGAGATGCCATACAGACCTTGAAAACCTTGTGTTGAGAGAACACTTTTCTTATTACCCAAATTTCTCAGAAATGTACCATCAAGAGCCAGGATAAGATCCTTTCTCTCCTTCTTGCGTAATGACTATGGAACTTGGACATTGTCTCCAGTATTTCCCTGTAAGTCCTATGTCCAATGTGGGCAGGGCAGAGGACACAACCAAACTGTGGTCCAAACACAGCAGACCTGTCTCACAAGTGTAGATCACATGGGCAGGATTGCTTGCTTAAATTACACCTAAAAGCCTCAAGCGAAAACAAGTTAAAGTAAGATATAACACCAAGGAACTGAAAGTCAGAAGAAACAGAACATCATCCCCATTTTACAGCCTGAAGACTGAGAAATTAAATTGTTTGTGGTCAAATGAGAGCAGAGAGGACACCTTTGGCAGAGGTAGAAATAAAATCACAGATCACTTTCTTAAGCATTAGATTAGCCTTTCCTCCTGGCTTTTGCTTAAACCTATTTGACAACAACTGATTAAATTATTCTTTGTGATTAATTTCCTGAATATGTAGCATTTTTTTCTTTTATTTTCTTGTTTGTGTACTGTTCTGTTTTCAGATCAATCCCTGTGTCTATAAATGCATTTTTATTAGTATTACATGAATAGTTTTGTTGAATAATGTTGAGGGAGTAGATGATAATTTAGTATGAGTTAATTAACAGAAGGTAGGAGCTATCAACCCAGCACAAGATACAGTGTGCCTTCTTACTGGGGAGGTTCACTTTGAAATGTTAAAACTAAATGAAAGGCAAAGAATAAATACTTCCATTTCATATGGATCCCTTTCTTTACATATATCTTTAGATATGCACAAAAGTACATAAACGTCACTGTCTATTCATCAAATGTGTAAGAACCCATCCCTTTATTTTCCCAGCTGCTCAAAACTTGTGTCTAGCAGATTCTTATTTAAACAAGGTCATATTGCAGAGCTGTACAGCATATCAGTTGATGGTTGTGCAAAACCATGGTGGTGGAACAAGTAGTTTGCACTAGCACATATATTAATTTGTACTTGATAGTTCAAGTTTCCCATGACAACCTGCAGTAATACTTTGTTCTCTCTGAGGATCTTTGAGAAATACAAAAGGGCACCTAACTTAGATGAATGTCTTGCACATTTCTTAAGGTTCCTGCCAGTTAAAGTTGTATCCATGGAACATTTGATCATCAAACACAAAGCTGAATGGTCAAAAATATTTATATTTTTTTATCCTCCAAATAAGAAAAAAAAATACAAGGCAAGAATTAATCTGATTGAGATTACACTAAATTAGACTTCTAATTAATTCTTTACACAGGAGGCTGATAGCCTTGATTTCTTGTAGTCAACTGTGAGGTTGTAAGGGGTGTGTACACACCTTTGCAAGGTGTTACCATGCTCTTGTAAAGAACTTTTTATCATTTCCAGTGCAAAACTTTTCCTTCCTGCTTTCTTCCTTTCCTGCCTTCTTCCCTTCCTGCATGCCCTCCAGCCTTTCAGCCACTCCTTCCTCCCTCAATACATTTTTCTCTCTTTCTTTCTTTTTTAATTTATTTCCTTCCTGCCTTCCTTCCCTCCTCTCTTTTTCCTTCTTTCCTTCCTTCCTTTCTTTTCTTTCTTTCTTTCTTTCCTTCCTTCTTTCCTTCCTTCCTTTCTTTGTTTCTCTTCCTTCAGCAGCAGGGAGTATCATAATCTGCGGGAGCTGCTGGTGCTAGCTCTATCTAATTGTGGACAGTGTTTGCACCAACTGAATTCACCTGTCATGCCAGTTAGCAGAGGGAGCGTATCCAGCCCTCTCAGTTCAGTTCTGAAGGGAAAGAAAGTCTCCACAGTATGGGCAGATAGTTACTCTGGCTGACTCCCACCCAGAGCCTCAATTAACTAGCAGCAACTTCAGGACATTAAATTTACTTGCTACCTATGACAAAAAGCAAAGCTGCAGTGAGCAAAAGTGAACAGTTCTTGCACATCACTATCAAGGAGTCTGGGTGCTGGTGCTGTTTAGTGGGTAATTGTGTACAGATCCCAGTGTTGTGCTATTCCTCGACATTTTTAGAACAGGACTTTCCCCTGCCTTCATAGGTGCCTCGATGTTGGGCAGAACCACTCTCTTCCGTCTTGTCAGAAGAGCTGTGTAGCCTACTGTGGACAATGGATCCTGCTCCACCTTTCTTCCTACATGCTGCAGTTTTCAAACTGCTCCAGTCTAGTTTAAGATATCTTAAAAGCAAACAATGCATCGCTTGTTACAGGACTTCCTTTTTCAGCAGTTTCTTGCCTGGCGTCTGTCTGGGCAGGTTTTGAGGGGTCAACAGCACTTTCTAGTAGCAGTGCCTCTCACCAGTTAAGTAAAGCACTGTCCTGCAATGTAAAGCAATTTACTTCACACTGTTCTGCAAAAGACATGGGGAAATTTCCTTCTATGATGAAAAAAAAAAAAAAGAATCTGGGGAGGACAAAGAAGCCACCATGCAACTTTCCTTATCAACAGGTCAATATGAAATACCTGAACCACAAAACTACAAACCTCACTGTTCAAGCTAGCGGAGCACAGATATCTTCCAAGCTTAACAGGAAGACATACTGAAGCACAGATCAGAACACGTCCATAAATGGATAAGGCTCTTTAGATGTGAGGATAACCCTAAGGTATAGCTATTGAATCCAATGTGATCTGAAGAGTAACATCTGAACTACCACAATGGATAAGTTAAGATGGCTTTTTGAATAAATCAGGAGGAAATCTGAAGAACATTTGTAAAATCAAGAAGTTTCCAAAAAAGTTGCAAGGATGTAGTTTTAAGAAATATCAAAGATTTTTTTTTTTTTTTTCTTAATAGTCAGAATTTTTACTTGGGGCATTATGTGGGCATAAAACAGATAAATCCATTAAAAAAAAAAAAGGCTTTTGGGACTCTATGATCACTGTCAAATATCTTGGTATTTGTACTATTTTGGCTAGATGATGAAAGATTTATTGCAGTTATATATATATTCTTAAATCAGTTTGATTTTAACCCCCCAAAATATGAAGTGGGCTTCAGCACTAGCAGCTGAGAAAAAACTACTTCACAATAGAAGAAAATAGAAAAAAAAGTCCTTAAGCACTTTTGTTTGTTTGTTTTATTAAATCTCTCTAGTACCTCTTCAGGGGAAAAAATAATCTTCATTGCATATCATAAACTACTGGTGAAGCTACAGAGGACAAAGATAGCCATTTCATTGCTGATAGTAGCCAGAATATACAAAGGATGCTGTATTTAATTTTAGAAGTAATTATATATGTGTACAGACTTGGTTCTTCTTATGCACAGGAAAATATTTAAGGGGGAAATTATTGCTGTGTCCCCATTTGATGCTTTTCCCAGAACAGCTAACAGCTCCAGAAACAAAATTCCATTTGCTAAATAATTATGAACTTTAGGAATGGTTACATTAAATAACCAAAAAGCAATTCAGACCTTTCTAATTCAGGCAGCTGAAGCTGTCTTTAAAGAATAGCTGTCTCCTGTGGGGAATAGGTAGTAATGAAATTATATCATTAGCACAAAGATTAATATGATTTCAAGAGGATATTCTTGGCCATCAGCTTAATATAAAGACATAGAACTGGAGAGTAATCATCTGACTCCAGAAATAACTACTGGCTTTGTCAGAAACTATAACATGTCAGCCATGGAATTGAATGACAAGGTCTTGGAGAAAGTTAAATGCAGAAACAAAAAAGCTACGTATTTTGTAGTGGCTGATGATTGTTCTCCATGGCCAGAAGTGATACACATGACAACAATCTGATGTAGAAAAAGCAATTTGAAGGGATTTGTAAAACACATTTCCTTCAGGTTACCTGGTGAGTTTGTTCAACTAAATGCTCACAGATTATTTCCGAGGACTTCTCAACATTTCTACAGCAATATTTAGTCAAACATTGGGGCAGCTACCTACCATGCACCAGCAAATGTGCGGGCAGAAGAGTCTGTGCTGACAGTGAGATGAGAGACAGAGAAAAAGGAGAAAACCTTGCTGTTTGTACATTGGTCAACTCCTCACATTATTATTGCAAAGACTGGAGAGTATATATCCCTAAATTTTGTTTTACTGTATAGGTTAAACACTGCTTGTTCATAATTATAAGAAAAGGAGGTAGGAAGAGGATAGGGGAAAGCGGGAATTTAAATCTTTAACACATTTCAGAGAATTCAAAGGGGAAGAGATTGAGACACCCAGCAATCACCTGATTTTAAGCGAAAGCTCAATATGGGTGCACTTTTAAAGTTACACTAAATGGCTATGGTTTTTAAAGACAAAAGTTCTTTCCTGGGGAAATGCTGTCCAACTGGTGGTAGGAAGGTTTGAAAGAAAAATTGACAGTTGTTCTTCCTGCAAGAGCAGCACTAATGGAAACAGGCTCATGGAACATGTATAATACTAACCATGTGATTACTGGGGTTTTACTGGTTATGTCTGAAGAATGTTTTAATGATTGTATTTAAGGAGCATTTGGGAAATGGTATGCTACATGAGAAAGCTTAGTTATTGCTTTACATATTACATAGCTACCAATGTTGTACTTATAGACAATTAAGCTCTACAAAACCATATGATGAGGAGAATTTATTTGCTCTCTGATGTCTTTGAACATCCCTGAAACATTTTAAAGTTTGTTTGGTTTTTTTTTTCCCAAACTTTATTTTGTATAAACAGAAATATGGAATTCACTGCTCTACGTTCCAAGCAAGTAAAATGTTATTTTGTATTTTTATTATGTAACTGCTTCTCTGCATATTGCAAAATCATAACACTACGTAGAGAAACTTACCTTTATTTATGACATCATGGGCTTGGTGTTGATTCAATCAGCAGAGAAGTTGGTGAATAAGGTACTTGGATGTCTGCCCTCCTTATCGATTTATCAGCCTTATTTAAGGCAATTGAGCTGCAAAGCTACTGGTCTTTTCTACAGACACCTGCTCTGTTCAGAATGAGATATACAAACTAAAATTCTCAAAGAAGCCAACTTGTGGGTTTGAAATGCATGGCACTCATGAGCTTTATGGGCAAATGCACAACTACACTATAAATTTTTTTGAAAGGTGAAAGCAGAAACTCATGCATATGATAAGATAATGTAAGAAGAGCCCTCATATTAGATTTTTGTCTGGGCTTTTGAAGTCAAATGCAGTCTGATCTTTAAGTCAGATTTATATTTATACACTCATTTTTTCCCTGCTGTTTTTCAAATATCATCACTTGCCTTTACCCCATCCAAGAAGACTGTTACATCTAGAGAGAAAAAAAAGAAAAAAAAAAGAAAGCAGTTTCATTTGGTCTGTTAGTTTCCTTGAACACATTAACACTGCTTCTCTTGGAACGGGCTCAGGCATTCGCTTTAACTTTGTTGTTACCAACCAAGTTGTTTTTGAGAAGCTTAAAAGAGTCCCACTGGGAAGAAGAAAAGCACACAAAATAAACAAACAAACAAACAAACAAACCAACAACAACAACAAACCAAACCAAAACCCCCAAACAAAACTGTGCTTAATTTACAGTATTTTCATCTTGAGAAGGCTGTCAGATATTTCACCTAATCATCTAACAAAGTGCCTTCATAACTGTTCTGTGTAACAGGGTTGAGTTGATGGTGCTGTGGGAGTCTTAAATCAGGTTTTCATTGCTTTAGTCAGTCTGAATTGGTGCCTAGATGTTATTAGAGTCTAGTTCCTTGTGTGTTATAAACAAAGATTAGAGCTGTGCAAAATTCAGCCTTCACAGCATTTATACAAAGAATTTCTTTTCTTTCCTTATTTGTGGATTCCCTGCTTCCCCATATTTGCTTTCTGTCTGACATTTCAATTAGGCTACAAGTGGTAGGATAATCACTATAGTAGCTGGGAAAAAGGACCCTTTCACCCCCTTAGGGGTCAACAGTGTATTCAAGACTATAAATACAGAAAGTATAGGCATCGGAGAGGACTGAACCAAGTTTCATGCTTTTCAGCTAAGGAAACAACATGGCCACTGAGAACTTGTCGATGACTGTACCAATTGCTATGGACATCCAAGAGATAAAGGTATGATCACGTTTCCCAGGCCCATTATGTTTATTTGGAAATTTTCAGTAGAGACCAGGTGGGGGTTTTCTTTTTCAAGAAAATTATTTTTTTCAGGAATTGTGTTTTTGTTGGTCAGAAGTGTGACTTTCCTTCTAAAATTCCAACTTTTCATCAAAGCACACACAGATCATGTAACCTGAAAGAATTTTGTGGAAAGAAAAAATTGTCCTGGGTGAAGGACAGGCTGACAGATAAATAGTTTCCTCCAAAAATTAAGATTAAGGGGGAAAGAAAAAATCTTCCCTTTCTCACTCACCTCTTGCTCACGCACTGGAGTATAACTCCCAGCTCATTCTCCCTCCATATCCCTGGATCTCATTTATTTGCAGCAGTGTCCTGCAGATGGCCTCCAGCTTTGAGACTCCTCCATCTAATGCAAAGCCCAGTGGATTGACCTGATTTATGTCTGCTCAGACCCACCTGGTTCTGAGAGAAGTAAACCCACAGTAGGAGAAAGAGACTGTGGTTTTATATCACAGACAAAATTTCAGATACTTGTAAGCCCCTCCTTCAAAGAATTATCCTAGAAAGTGCACTCTCTAGGTCCTGCCTAGAAAGGTGTCTTCACAAAGCCCTTCATATTCCCATCACCTGGTGGATGGTATCTCAGCCAATGGGAGAGAATAAATTTGGGAGGTCTGGGAAGACTGGATATATTAGTGCTATATGATAACTTTATTCTCACCTAGACCTGAAGAAAAGAGACCATGATAACCTCTGAAGTAATACTGTCAAGATTTACAAAAAGATATTTATAAAAAAGTTAAATTTATTGGAGCAGGGAACACCTGTTTGATATATTTTTTTTACGGAGCACCTACCATGATGAGTTGCCTGTCTGCTGCTTAATATCTTGCATTCTTGTGATTTTAATGGCAGTTAATTGTAATAATTTGTACCTTATCTGAAAAGTGAGATGCCTGGGGAATTTAGTTAGGGGAAAAAGCTAAAGCAAATTAAAACAACAACAGCATCACACAAACAATTACAGGAGGAAAAATCGAGCAGCTCAGTCTATCAGAAACTATCCCGTGAGCAGCACAGGTTTTTATTTTTTTAATGAAAAGACAGATGCAAACCCACAATGGAAATGGAATGGACTTAGAAAATAAGCGATAGCTGGGTGAAACAATCTTTCCAGTTGCTTTACGGCAAAGCAAAGAAAATCAGCTGACCTTAATTGACAAGAATAACACTTCATATCCAATTTTTGCAAATAACACATTTTGCCAGCACAAATTTCCAGAATTTACCTACATACATATGTTTCTACTACCTAGATAGAGAGATAGAGAGATATTGTACTAATTGGTTAAGAAAATGCACTGTGTTGGGAAAAGAAGCTTTTCACTGCTTAAACTCCTTTATCTTTACTGTGGTCACATCTCCACAGTCTTCAGTAATATTTGAAAATACAAGGTCGGATTCACTGCTCCCTGAAATCAATGACAGCCATCTTCAATTACAGTAAAAATTACCTTCACAGACAACTTGCCATTTAAAACTTAGAGTTTTTATAATAAAAAAGCTGAGGCAAAATCTTTCTCCCACATAAAACAGTTTCAGAGAAAGAAAAGAAGCAGGGCAGGGGGGGGAAGTGTTTCTGGGTTGGATTTTAGATTTTCCTCCCAAACCCTGATAAAAAAAATTAGTGAAAATTAAAAGACAAAATAATAGTTAAAGTTTCCAGTGGAAACACAAGCCATGTTATTTCATCATTTCTAGTGCCATTGATTTAAATGTCTATCTGTGTATTTATTTTGAAGTAAATGGATGGAAAGTGTGAAGCATCCAACTGAGATTACAAATGCTGGGCCAAATTCTGTTTAGTCACATCAACCAGTTTATCTGAGAACAAGTTTCAGATCTTTCCGAGAGAGAAAAAAATGATGGTTTTACATGCATTTACAGTGCATGTAAAAAAAGTTTTTACTTTGTGGATTTTTTGTATTGCCTTGAGTAGGTTACTTATTATTTTTGTCATTTCTGATTAAAACAGCAATTCCAGCATTAAAACAGCATTCCAGTTCTAAAAGTGTTGGGGCAAGTAGTTGAACTAGTAAAGTTTCCAATTCAGTAGAAGTTCTGCGTCTGATTCAAGTGGAATTAGAATAATCCTAATTCAATTCCCATTTGAGTCCAACTAAACTTCACAATAATAGTTTGTGTTTCGTTCCAATAGAAGAAAAAATATTGTTTATTGGTCTGAACTCTTTCTGACTCCCTGGCTGTGAGGAGCAGTTTATCAAAGACCTTGAAACACTGAGGGACTGTGGCAAAAGCGAGATCTCATGAGTTCTGAAAATAACCAAATAGCTGTTTTCCCTGAGCAGTGTCAATGCAGGAGAACATAGGAATTCAGGGACATCCTTAGAGCTGGAATATAGGCAGCACGTAAGACTGGAACTAGGCTTATGAACTGGTGCATTGTGTCAGGAAGGTAGCAGAAAAACTTTGTGTCACTTCTTTAAATTCAAGTAGAGCTGAAACTGCAATTGGCTGGCTCCAAAAGCACCTCAAACAAAATGAAGAAAAAACAACAACAACAAACCCCACCCACTTTTCTTGGCTGTCAGAAGCACATCAAGAACAAAAAAACGGCCATGATTCAGTCCAGCAAAGGCAGCTTTTTTTTATACATACACTGTCCACTATAATATCATATAAAACATTCACATGTAAATTTAGGCTTTCTGAGGAATACTGTTGAATTTAAACTGATTGGGCAGATGGAATTTAAAAGTTGCTAAAATGTTATCATTTATTTGGTTAATAGATTCTTTAAAATGCTCCTGCCTGCCCGTAGAAAAAAGGTCAATTAAGAAATAGGAGCAAATAAACAAAAGAATGAAATCATAGTTGGCTTAATGAACATTTCAGAGATACTTTTTTACAACATATCTAGTTCTCATGATTTTCTCTCTAGGTGCCGTTATTCTTGAATAAGCAACCTTTAATTTCCTTCCCAGGCTTTTAAAGGAGGATGCCCTCTCCCCTACTTTGTTTAAAGGATTGTAATTCCATTATAGCCTAATGCATTTAGTGATTATAGTCACTTAAAAAATCCTACATAAAACACTCACTGTACACTTGGTGACTTGAATGATGGCCATTTAAATCCAGAACATATCTTTTTTAGTCCATTGAATACCTGAGACACAGTCCAAGTGCAACAGACACACAGAGAACCCAAACTTAACCTACTATCTTATATTGTCATTACTTATGACAACTTATTTCAACAGAAGACTTTTTTTTTTCAGTGGTTCCCAGCCTACCAGGCACTTCTGAATGATATCAGAAACTCGGACCTCAACTTTGTAACTATGGTCACAGATTTTGAGGAGAATGATTTGGAACAGGTTTTTTGACTGGGTCTTTCAAAAATGCAGCTTAATTTCTTTCCAAGTATCTGTCAAATAGCTGGCTGAGGGTCTGACTCCAGGCTCTGCTCTTGTGCAGACTTCCAATACAATGCTGGGGCCAGCCATTGTGCTCTGTCCCCAGTCTCCAGTTAATGGCTCTGTTCCACTTCATTCCTGTTTTGGAGACAGAAACCATTAACTTTATTAGGTGCTCAAATATTGTGCTAACAAAGACCAATAAATACTTCAGTTTTAACACTGTGTGAGACTAGCAGGTCAAATCATGACAGAGGAGGATGGTAACCCGTTTTCATGGCTATACATGGCTAGAGGATTGAAAGAAATGCTTTCAATAGACATCCCTCAAGCTATGTAATCCTGATTAGCAGATGAAACATGTCCCTGAAGATGCCACAATGAAGAACATAGCCAACATGACATCATGTAAAAAAAAAAAATCCTCCTTTCTCTCTGTCTTATTTCAAAAGAAATGGGCTCATCTATAAAGAACATTTCTCTCTGTGAAGCAAAACCATTCTCTTGGTCTGTGATTTATGAGACCTTGTAAGTTTTTCTTATTTTTTAACTGAAAAATGAAAGTATATTCTTGTAAAGTTATCAAAATGAAGAGAGTTCATACAATTTGCAAAGCACAAGCAATGTTCCAGTTTTGTGCAATCACTTTCATCTTACAAGCTCTCCCTGAGGTGTGAGCGATGAAGGTAACCACCCCAGTTCAGTTCTGAGATCATCTTGGAAAGGAAGGGGAACAAGACTCACAAATGGATGTGGCTGCTCTAGGGCCTGAACTGCAGTTTTCAGAAGCTGCAACTCATTTTGCGAGGCATCAAAGCCTGTTGTCACATACTTTTTAAGCACTAAAATATCCTCTGTCTGAGGTATTATTCAAAATGTCTTTTTTGGGGCTCGAGTTAGAGAACATCACAATGTCTAGACAGTGGGTATGTGGCCCAGCAAAATGCTTCTGGCAGACTACGCATTTATGCTTGCTTTTGGCAGTGTGAAGAGCTTGGTTATTTCTGGAGGAAAACTCATTGGCTTTACATGCTGATGAAGGAGCTGTTTAGAGAGGTTGGTTTTAATTGTTTCTGATGTGTAGCATGCTATACCTTTTATAAGTGGAAATGTCAGTGCCTGTACAGAGAACGCAAATCTGATAGGTCACCTTTCTCTGCAACCTCTTGCAGGTTACAAGGCACTCAGACATAGAATTCCACAAATCAAATTTTGAAAACCACTGTGCTAGGTCCAGCTAATAAAACGAAGCAAACAGACCCCTGGGTTCATGTGTTTAGAGCACAGTGATTGAACCACTTATTTAGAAAGTAGGAGAATTGAGTTATAAACAACTCATATGGTCCCACTCTGATCACCAGGCTAAGAAATGGCACAGTATTGAAATAACCTTCTTTAGTGCAGGTAATAGTATAAGACTGATAGAAAGAAAAAGAAAAAAGAAGCTTCAACCTGAAGATCACAAAGGAAGACTTCCATGGTTTGGACATTAGTAGAAGACCAGTTTGCTGTTTTGATGAATAAGAAAGCTGTTCTTTAGGAGAACCATTGTCCTGGTTTCAGCTGGGATAGAGTTAATTGTCTTCCTAGTAGCTGGTATAGTGCTATGTTTTTTTGGGGAAAAGAAATATCTTCCTGAAGCAGAGGAACAAGTCAGCTGCCTTGCAAAACAAAAGCTATGTAAACAATTGTCCTTCAAGACCACCTGACCTTCAAGAGAGGAAAAATAAGTACAGGAGGAACATGCAACAATAAAACTATGCTGTTCTCTTTGCACTCCTGGGACAGAAGCTAAGTCATTGGCTGTCATGCCCTAGGAGCCATAGAAACTGTTAGTGACCTTGCGTGGGGGTATATAATATATCTATGTAGTTTCCTCCTTCAAAAATATTGACAATGAGGGTGGATAGTACCTATGCAAACTAGATATGTGACAACATGGTGCCTGTGTGGGTGATTGCAAACAGTCACTGAGGCAACAAGAACAGGCCTTTTCACAAGAAAGCCCAGAAGAAGGGATTGCAGCCTTTCTTACTGAAGTGAGTCAGCCCAGAATAAATGTGATTGATAGGAGTTGTGGATAAATAAAATAGCTTCTGTGTTGCAGAGCCAGCTTGAGTATATCTTGGCAGCTCTGCATTGTGGCATATATCTTTTGATACCAACACAGGTTAAATGAAAATAGGTTGTGCTCTGCCGAGCACCCCCAGAATGGGTTAATTTGATGTTGCATGTTCTTTACTTGCAAATAGTTTGAAGAGCTCCAGAAAAAGGCTTTGCTGCATTTGTTCTGCACTCATACTACTGTTGTGCTTGACTGCAGTGCATTCAAGAATATCATAGTTTTTCAAAAGCCAGAGCATAAGCTATAGTTCAAACATATACAAGGCAACTAGAGAACTGCTCAGACAAGCATGTTCAGGTAGCTATTCCAAATTCAGAGGTGCACACCTATTGCTAAGGGAAGCCAAACCTGGTGGACATTAAGACCCATGGGGTTCTGGTTGAACTCTTTCAATGCTTTGAGTGGTTCCCTCAATAGTCCCTGTGGTAGGTTAACCTTAGCTGTCTCCCAGGTGCCCACCAAGCTGCTCTCTTACTCCCCCTCCTCAGCAGGACAGTTGGAGAAAACAAGATCAAAAAACTTGAGGGTTAACACAAGGACAGGGAAATCACTCATCAGTTACTGTCATGGCCAAAACAAACTTGACTTATGGAAGGTTAATTTAATTTATTGCCAATTAATAACAGAGTAGGATAATGAGGGAAAAAAAAAAAAAACCCAGACAAAAAAAATCACCATGTTGTCATTCCGCCCCTGCTTCTTCCTAGGCTCAACTTCACTCCAGAGTCTTCCACCTCTTTCCCCCCAAAGCAGTGCAGGTGGATGGGGAACGGGGGTTGCGGTGAGTTCATAACACTTCGTCTCTGCCAATCCTTCCTCCTCACACTCTTCCCCTGCTCCAGAGTGGGGTCCTTCCTATGGGATAAAGTCCTTCACAAACTTCTCCAATGTGGGTCCTTTCCACATGCTGCAGTTCAAGAGCTGCTCCAGTGTGGGTCCCTTCCACAGTGTAGTCCTTCAGGAACAGATTGCTCCAACATGAGTCCCCCATGGGCTGCAGTTCCTGCCAGAAAACCTGCTCCTGCATGGGTTCCTGTCCACAGGCTGCAGCTTCCTTCAGGGTATATCTAGCTGATCTGGCATGGGATCCTCCACAGGCTGCAGGTGGATATCTACTCCACCGTGGTCTTCCATGGGCTGCAGGGGGACAGCCTGCCTCACCGTGGTCTTCTCCACGGGCTGCAGGGGAATCTCTGCTGTAGTGCCTGGAGCACCTCCTCCTCTCCTTCTCCACTGACCCTGGTGCCTGCAGGGATGTTTCTTTCACATTTTCTCACTCTTATTTCACAGCTGCTGCACAGCATTTTTCACCCTTTCTTAAAGATGTTATTACAGAGGCACCACCAGCACTGCTGATGAGTCTGTGGCAGGTCTGTCTTAGAGCTGGCTGGAACTTGCTCTGTGATATGGGGGCAGCTCCTGACGTCTTCTCGCAGAAGCCACCCCTGCAGCCCCTCACTGCCAAAACGTTGCCACATAAAACCCAATACAGCCTCTCAACCTGTGACCTGAGACCATGGGACCCTGCTGTCTCCTGACTGGGTCAGTTGGTGTATCTAGGTGTGATTTATTATTTTTCCTGTCTCTTTTCTTTTATGCTGAATAAACATTAGCCGGATACCTTCGCAAACCAGATATCATTTCATTCAAAGAATCACAAAATTAAGGTGAGAAGGGACCTCTGGAGCTTGGCCAGTCCAATTGCCTGTTCAAAGCAGGTTCAACTAGAACAGGTTGCTTGTGGCCACGTACAGTCCAGTTTTGAATATCTCCAAGGATGAAGATTCCACAGCCTCTCTGGGATGGTCGGTTCCAGTGTTCAACCACCCTCACAGTGAAAATATGTCTTCTTTAATAGAATTTACTGTATTTCAGTTTGTGCCCATTGCCTGTTATCCTTTCACTAAGAGGAGTCGGGCTCCAAACCACTTTCTTCAGGAGATTATACTAATCCATGTTTTGGTGGAGGTTCCTCAGTGTTCCTATACTGCAGGGCTATTGCTCTTCCTTTTTTGCTTTTCTGCCTGCCCTTGCTTTAATCAAGAGGTGAGATAAGTTCTTCCTCACTCCAATTCTTTCAAGACTGATTATATCTCTGAAAGATAGTTCAGCTATCTTTGGTAGTTCAACTGCAAGTTCTCGAGTTTGATTCAGGAACTACTCAGTAAAATTTTATCACCTGTGTTACATGGGTCAGACTGGATGATCACAATAGGGTTTTTTACCCTCTGAATCTATGATTGTCTTTTTCTTTCTTTGTCTTACATCCTTTTCTCTCCCAGTCTCACATACCTCCCTCTCCTATCGACCCTGACACAGCACAGATTTATTTGGCTGTAATCCTTGTCTCTAGCATTTCCCTGTGTTTTAAATTAGTACAGTGGGATCAGCTTTTCCCATTCATCTCAGTAGGAGACTGGAGAGGCACAATACAACTGTACTATGAGACAAGGATGCAGGGAGGGGAAGTATGGCAAAACTCATAGAATCTGTTATTTTAGTTTGACTACTAATTAGCAAAGCAATTTGCAAAAGCAGAACTGCAATATATGTCACACTCTGGCTCTGTCTGCCTCCTGTTACTGATGAGGAGCTTGATTCATTGTGCTTTTTTTCTCTCCCTTTCTCTCACCTCCTGTTGTGTGAGCACCAGCTCATCAGAGCCAGTAGCCATTAAAAGATTTCCTTGACGAGAGTGGAGATGAGATGCCAGAATCTGGGATTTAACCATCTACATACACTACTCTTCCAGGGCTTTTTGTGTTTAACAGGCTCATGGTGTCAGAAGGCTGTTTAGCATTTTAGGATTATTTGATTCAACAGCATCTGGTTTACTGGCCTTCATGGGAACTGTCAAGATTTCTTTTTGACTGACCGGAGCGTGCAGGCCAAGGAATCCTTTCTTCTGCAGTCTGAATGCATAGAAAAGGCCCTTTGCATACTGGCAACCTTAGGGAGATGCAGGAATAAACCTATATGAACCAGTTTACAGAACAGATGATCTTGGGACCTTGTCAGAGCTCACTGAAGTCAATGAAATTATCATTGGTTTTTCTGCTTGCTTAGGCAGATTAATAAATGCCTAGGTAATAAATGCTAAACCCATTGGGACAGGCACTGTTATCCATGCTGCAGTCAAGCAGCACACAAGGACAAGCTCTCTGGTTAAATCATCTTGTGGGCCTGGTTAAACATTTGAAATACCCTTCAATGGAAAACTCACTTTCCAAAGATGAAATGCTAATTTTTCTGAGGTTTTTTTCCCCATTAAGAAACCATTCAATATACTAGGATCTGCTTGATCCTTTTCTAGGTTTAGGTTATGTTGCCCCTTCAGGAGGTGAGATCCTATATCATAAATACAGAACAATTTCCATCACCAAAGTGTTCTGGTTATTCCAAAAAATGCAGTAATGGGAAATATTGGTTTGAGAAAACAAGCTCAGTCTTGGGGCTTTTCCTCATAGTTCCAATTAAAACAAGGAAAAACCCTGTTCTGAGTTTTCTTTTCAGAATTCAAAACTGCAATTCAGGCAGTGCTAAAATCTATGAATTATTAGATTATCCCGAGTATATCTCTGTAAGGAAGCCACCAAATCATCTTCATTCTCTGTGATCAAAAAACTATTTACCTCAGGCATGTCTGCAGCTCTGCCTCTTTTAAAGCTTTGATTTCTCATAGAAACACCTTTTTAATAAGTTTGGTAGATCATCACTTAAATTTTGTCATTTTCAACACTACTTTAATTTCAGATTGCTTTCTCACACATTTTTTCTATGAAAGATGTTCTTGCCTTGGCTCTAATAGGATGGCTTATAAGATGAGGCCAGAGTCAAGCCCCTTTCAATCTGCTTACCCCACCACTATGGTGTGGTGCAGCTCAGAATACCACTAGAGATTGGGGTCCCTAGAAGGTAAATATTACCATGCTTAAAAATGTTTAGTGGTCTACATCTAACTTCCTTAAGCATTCCTATAAAAAAACCCCACTAACTATTATTATTGGTGGGGAAAAAAAAAAAGAAGAGAATAGCTGTCACTCACCAATCAGACCTGCCAACTGGATTAAAGTTTTCAGTCCCCTCTCCAGTTGTTTTACAAAGGTGGGCAAGGTGAATTTATTAATAGGTATTCTGACTTACTGTAAACACCTTCAAAGCACAGAGTGACATATTAGACACCCAAGGTCTGATTTTGTGACGAACAGCCGTAAGATATGTTAAAGTAATTCTGTGTCTAGTACAAATAAGCAAAGCTATGGTTCAAGTTCATCTTCCATACTGTTGTGGAGGAGGCCAGGTTCTGATGGTGTTTACTGGGTCTTGTGTCTGCTCCTTGGCCGTGTTAGGTGAGTATCTTCTTTTCCACTTCTGTTTCCCTCCTACTTGTTGTGACTCTTTACAATTCTCTCAGCCTGGCTTGCATTGTCAATAAATCAGGTTCAAGGCAAGTGAAACATATTTGTTACTAGGCCAGCCTCAGGTCCTTTATTGCTAACTTATTTTGCTAGTCAGGTCCCGAGACCTTCAACACTTTCCACTGAGCCTGTAAAACACATTTGTAAATTATGGGGGGTGTGTGTGTCTTTACCTCCATTGACAACTCCGTCAATCAAAGCAAATGATGCTAATATCCTTATCTCACTGTTCTTTTAAAAGTGGTGTATGTGTAAGCACCATAGCAGTGCTGTTCCTGGCACCATGGTAGGCCGTATCAGGACCTTCCCCAGGATTGCCTTACTGCCAGCATTCTTGATATAAGCCATTTCTTAAATCTAAAACAATGCATCTGTCTTATGAGGTGTGTATGCAACCTCCACTTAAAGAATAAACAGTGTGCTGAGAAGAAATTAATTCCCCAGCTAGTTCCTCAGTCAGACGTTAATACCCCTGCTAGTTCCTTAGTCACTTCCTATCCATGAGACTATTTGTCCTGTGTGTGATCTTGGATATTTATCAATAACCAATTTATGATGACTATTCCTCTGTAAAATTGCTAAGTTTCTTGGACCAGTCCTTAAGACACAGAGCTTCCCAAGTCAGGTCCGCCATATTTGTAGTCAGCAGAGTAAAATATAATCATAAGTGGTATTTTTATTTGATTATTCAAAATACCAAGTAATTGTTAAGAATAGAGAAAATTTAAATCTAGACAATGCTAGAACTTCATAATAGAGTCACACTATGAAACATACGCACATAAGCACACTAATTTGCATATATATACACAGAAAACCTCATATGCAAATAAGGGTCCAAAGCATCTGTCCAGCTTTATGTTTCCAAGAAACAGATTTCATATGAGCCAAACTTGCATTCAACATTGGAGGCCTTGGGACAAAGACCACCAAAATAGGTGGAAATAGGAAATTAGATGCCAAGATTGCCACTTGCCAAGCTTCTTAGTCTCAAAGAGAGCAATGTGTGTTAGCAGGGAAAAAGAGAAGAGATAATTCATGAGTTAAAATTGTAAGTTCATTTATAAAGGACATGTAGCATTCATTTCTATCAATAAAGTGTACACAGTTAAAAAATAATCTTTGAAATTTCAAATAAGTTCTTTTTTATGATGAAGTGGCTTTTATAAACAATATTAATCATATTCATACATTACTTCATCTGCAAGGGAGACATTTAATTCCAGAGTCTTGAGTCTCCTATCCTTATTCTCATTAAATATCAGTAATGATCTTCAAGAGGTCCTCTTGCCTTCATTGGACCAGTCCTGGAACCTCCACGGGGAATACTGGCAAACACTTATTCATGAGAATAGGCTCACTCTTTTGGGTAGGTATGTTTATGTGAGTAGGCTCAGCTAAGCTAGTTTCTTCCAGTCCAACTAAAGGTCCATATTTATAACAGCACTACGATCAGAGTAAACTTGCAAGCAACATGAGCAGCAGAGAATGGAAACAGTTTCTGCATTGTGAAGAAGTAAATGCAAGGTAAAAATGAGAGATTTCTCCATGGAAAAAAAGGATCTAAATTTGCACACTGATTGAGGGTAGATGGAGTAACCATAGACAATAGTGCAATTCAGCTGAAAAGCTTTGATGGAAATAACGCCCTGAGTGTTGCTTCTAGCAGTACGTTAGAAGCTGTCTGCCTCGTAAAACTCTTATGAAAGGTAATTAGTGTTTCAATTAATGGTCTATCATTGTTCTATAACACTTACAGACAAATGATCATTCTTTTCTCTCTTTCATAATTGCTCAATTATAGATCTTTAGAAGCCGTAACATTCGAAATGGAGTAGAATCTATGTAAAATATGCTTGGTAACCACCTCATTTTTACTTCCCAATTACTATTTTGGAGCTTTACATTCAGTTTTATTTTATAAATTCAGCTGCTGCTTCAACTTCATGGACTTAAACCATCCGGAGAACTGGCCTAAGAATCAGATATATCTTCAAAAGTGCTAACTTCATATTGCAGGTTCACTTCAAGCACATTGGGAGTTGACACTGTGTGTCATCGGTAGCCATCCTGTCAGAATCAGTCACATACCAAGATGTTTATAAGATCCATGATACACTTCACTCCACTAAAGGGAGGGTGACATTTGCTTAGAGGAAGTAGATAGTCTCACTGTTCTCTTGTGAAGCTGAATACGCCATTAATTGCCAGGGTTGTCAACTCCTTTTGCCTTCAGCAGCCTTTATCTAGACAACCTCCTCCTTTTCACCAAGAAGGCCTCATGCTATTACTGCCAACAGGTCATGACATCTTGTCCTGGTCAGGAGCTACACACAAAATGCTCATGAGCTGCAATTTGGTCACCCATGCAACATCCCATCTCTTTTTCTTTATTGTCTATTCTACTGCAAGCATTTTATTAGTCTGAAGGAGACCTGTACAGATTCAGGATGTGCTACCTTTATTTACACTGAATAATAAGCCAAGTCTACCCTATTTTTCTCAGTGGTTCAAGTATTGTGTCAGCAGTATTGCAAAGTATATATTTACTCCTGCAAACCTACATATCAAAAGAACAACTGTGGAGCAGAATCTTGATGACCTTTTCAACCAGTGTCTCTGTCAGAAATGCCATTTTCTGTGTGAATCAAACAGGAGGGGGGAAATGGGAAAACTTTGCAAGAATTGAATAGCCACTGTAGACCAAAATTAAAATACCTATTCTTTCAAAGATCCTTTAATTCATTACACTAGTGCAGGTGTTTCTGGTCCCTCTCTGTACTGTTGGATAGACTTGGTTTTGTAGGGTTGACATCACATCAGGTGTTATGGTAACTGTGGCAGGACGCTTTGCTTTCTCAGTGTGGACTTGTTATCAGTGAGTTCAGGCAAAGGTGCCACTCACTTGGCTGCTGAGGATTTCATAATGCTTCCAAGGGGAACATCTGTTTCTAAGTTGCACTTTGGAAGTGACCTAGAGAGCAGCATACATATAGATTGCCGTCTCACATTCAGGGACTGCCAGCAGCCACAGCATGTAGGGTTACTTTGGGACTCAGAGGTTTTCTTAGGTAGCGCTTCCATGATGGGGTTATGGACTTAAAGCCAGAGAAACCACCATGGAGATCAGCAACTAATTGTAAACTATGTTTCGTTGATGTGCTGCAGGCACCTTGTCAGGTTTAAATGACTTTCGGTGATAGATGCAAGAAGTCCTGGATTAGGAGTTTTTGTCAGAGATAATTCTTTATGTTTTTGGACTTACATTGAGGCATATATTGGCTGTCAGGATATGAAAAGACTAAGTTTGCTGTGGCAAGCAAGAAATCCCCCAATTCCCCTCAGCACACGGGCATTTAGAAGGGTTGGACAGAACATAAGGACTACTCATAAAACAGGACTTTCGATGTTATCAAGATCATAAAAGAAATTAATTCTTTCTCCCCTGTGACCTTCCTATGAGCCTTCCAAAATATTACAGATATCATTGTTTGCTGTAGAAGGTACTGGGTCATGACTAATGTTAGGATAACACGACTGCTTAAACACGGCTGTGGAAGGTCACCACCACCTGACCTATAGCCGGCTACTTTGCTTCATGCTCTTCCGAATGTTCAGTTCTCAATAGATTGGTTCCTCAGTGCAGACAAAGGGTGAGATTTTACTCAATTAATCATAGCTGCTTAAAAGGTAGGCTTTCACTGTAAGCAAATACCATGGGCTCCTTCTATAGTTAATGAAGTTACAGAAATATTTTGAAAATAATAATCTCATTTTGTAACAGGTGCCTAAAGTAAGCAAGGTGCTTTTGGAGCTACCTATTTCCATCTCTTAAGTACAAAGTCAGCAGCACTAGTTTAGATCAGCTTTTAGGTGAGATAAATCCCATGTTTTGTGACAAAGCAGCATGTGTCGTTCAAGCATGGCTAAGCTTGTGCTAACTCCCTTTTGTGATGCCTCCTGGCCATGTGCCCCTGACCGGTGACTGGACAGATCTTGCTCTTTTTCTTTTGGTCTCATTTTCTCATCCAGCTGTGTGGTATAATGCTTTCTTCAGTCATATAACTCCTCCATGTTGCAAGGGAATTTTGCTTTCACTGAGCAAAATAATTCACAAACCTGGTGATCAAAAAAAAAAAGAAAAAGGAAAAAAAGGACACCCAAAACAAAGAAAAAGTATATCCCTCCAAACAATGTTTTGAAATTCATCATGTTATTCCTTCTCTGCATTTTTAACTTCAGATAAAGATTTTTTTCCTCTAGTCTTTGAATTCATTTCTCACTCCTTGTACTGTGGTTTACATTATGCATTTTAGCAGTTTGTCTCTGCTAAAAATAAGTGTTATAATTGTGAATATAATTAGATTTGTTCCACACAATTGCATATAAATGTAATTCCAAGGTGTTTTTAGAACTCCTCTGTTCATTATTGATGGATTAGTACCAGGGTTGTTTAAAAATGGTGCTTTTCTCTGAGGTAATGTTATTCATGAATCCCAGTCCTACTTCCCCCTTATTTTTGCCACAGTTTCTGCCCAGCATTTTGCTAAAACTGGGAGCATTGGCAAGTGGCTGCCTTGGCAACTGATAGCGAATTAACTTTTGGTTAGCCTACAAGGCGTATTTATTCTGGGGCTTTCAACTTTAAATGAAAGCATGGATCATCGAAATGTGTTTCTTGGAAATGGAAGAATGAACAGCTGTTTCATGCTCCTTCTTTTAAATCTCTCAGAGTTGGAGCTCTGGTCGTAGGCAGCTTTAAATAACATTTAAGGATGGAGCAAATAGCAGCCTGCTAGTCTACTGTGATTCACTTGCAGAACTGATCTAAGATGCTGGGAGGTTTAAACGAGCTGGCAGCCTTTTAACTCAGTGGCGTTAATTTTGAATTTTATTTTTTTTCTTCATACAAATGATATACAAAAGCTTAACCTTGATTCTTTTATTTTCCTCCCTTCTTTTTCATAGTATCACATGTGGTTCATTATAAACCAAATATTTTTATTTTTATTTTTATTTTGGAAAAGATGACAGCTACTGTTTCTTTAGGACAAACAAGATCCTATCTTCATACATCTCTGGAAAAGCAAACCTTGTATGAGTAAAGAATGAGTTGTGGACTAAATGATTGATGGTATGATGGAGGTTAATCCAAGAAGCCTGGAAAATTAAATACTCTGGTAGCTCGGGATTTATATCCAATCCCTAAAAGTGGTCTCGCCTATCCAGCAAAACTTTAAATTTCCATAGTCTTATCTATTTGCCCTGCCACAGAATAACATTCAAGGGAAGGCATAGAAAAGCAGTCCAGACAGCACAATGAAAGCAAAAGATTTTAGACCCCTTGGGCTTGTTACGGCTTCTCTTTGTGGGACTCTTACTGAAGATTGTGCCACAGGAGTTGAAATAAGTACCAAGACATCTGGTCTGTCCCATGATCTCCAGATTCATGGATACCTGAACTCCTTCAGAGATTTTCGGAGTGATTTTTTTTAAGACAAACAGACCAGTATCCCCTCCAAGCCTCTTGTTCAAGCTGGATCATAGCAAAGCCACATTCACACAAAGTTTCATGGACTTAGAGGTCGAACTGTAAAGCCTGGTGTGTACAAAACTCATCTAAGAGTGAGGAAGACTGATCTCTCAATGTTTAATGTTGAATAACTAATTATAAAACATAAACATAATCAGCAATCTGTGTGACATTTCATAGTTGGTTCATATGCTATTTGGACATCCTAACTTGAAGAAGCTCTTGCTTACCTCCTCATCATCCATATCTTTGATATTTTTTATTTCTAGCTGTTCAGTAGCCCAACTCTGGTAAGCCTAGGAAGCATTTTCATTGGTAAACATTTTGTTCAGGCTTTTGTGATGAGTTGAGATGTGAAAATCAGTGTGAGGCTGCCCTGGAACCTAAATCTCTCACCCTCTGGAAATTAAAAAGTTCTAGTTGCTTATTTAATTGCATTTTAATAGAAATCATTTAAACAAGTGATGCATGTAGCAAAGAAAATGGACTTTTCAAGACTCCTTGTTTCAGGGCTGCCTGTTTTGGAGATTCTGACATCTATAGGTAAAGTGCCTCCATGTTAGCTCAGCAAAGATGGAGGGCAAAGAGCTTTAGTGTTAGATCCTAAGGAAGATTTTACCTGAAGTCTTAAGAGCTGTCTCAGATAAATGTTGGGATGACTTTTTTTTTTTTTTTCCTCCCCCCCACCCCCCCGCTTTTTTCCAGAAGAATTGCCCCTAAATGGTATTTTGGCTCCTTAGCATTTATTTGATCTAGCCCTTAGTTCTTGGAAACGCAGACAGATTACAGTGTTGAATGCAAGGGTGTTTTTGAAAGAAGAATTTGAGGGCAGACACAAAGAATAGCTGATTTGACTGTGTCTTCTTCATGAGTCAGATAATTCTAGTGCATGCCATACAGTATAACAATGTGGAATAAATGCCCATGTGGAGCTTCATGAGGGAGCACAATTATCCTCTATTTGACATTCATACCACATTCATTCATGCAGTCTGTGAGTACTGCAAAGAACATAAAATTGTTTGTCTTCTGTTTTCTCTTCCTTATCTTAACTGTATTTTTCAGTCAATGGGGCAAAATTATCTGTCCACTATGAAGAAATACAATGACAGTGTTGGTCAGAAGTAATTAAACTTCTACACAATTGTTACTGAATACGAATGGACTTTTTCTTTTCAAAAGGAAATTAATTTTTTTTTTCTGAAAATTTGGTATTTAATATTATCCAAACCATTTACATAAGCATATCTGTTTCTTTAATAACATTGAATGAAATAAATAAAAATGTTTCATGTTGAATCCTTCTTATATAAGCACCCAAAATATAGAACATTTTTTCATTATTATCAAAATGTTGTTTTTTCTTTATTTGTGAGTTTATACTACAGGATAAAATAGCGTGTTCAAAACAAAATTCTGTAGCCACGTGAAAGAACAATGACAAGATCAGAACTGAAATTCTGATTTTTTTGGTCTCATTTTGGGATCAAACCCAATTATAACAACTAGTAATTTTCCAAGTAATGGATTTTTTTTTTAAGTAAGATTTTAAGTAAGTTAACAAAAAGATCTCAATTATTTCATATCTCATGCAAGTATGATATGTAGTACAGTCTAGTATGTTGTTCATCTGCTTTTGTATTGCATTCCATCAGTTTAATCTTCGAGATGACTGGAAGAAGCCTCACGTCTGCATGCCCTGGTCCTCACGGGGGACTTTAACCACCCTAATATTTGTTCATAGATCAATACAGCAGAGTACAACAAATCCAGGAATTTTCCAGGAGTGTATTGAAGAAAACTTCTTGATAGAGATCATCGAGGAGCTGATGCAGGGAGATACACCGAAGGACCTCATATGTGCAAACAGTGACCATGAGATGGTTGAGTTCAGGATCTGGAGAGGAGGAAGCTGGTCAAAAAACCAGGACCATGACCCTGGACTTCAGGAAAGCAGACTTTGGCCACTGTAGAGATCTGCTTGGAAGAATCTCATCGGAAACAGCCCTGAAGAGAAGCAGACCCAGGAGAGCTGATTGATTTTTAAGTATCGCCTCCTCCAAGCTCAAGATTGCACCATCCTGACAAGCAGAAAATAAAGCAAAGGTGGCTTGCATGGATGAACAAATTGCTCCCAGCAAAACTCAAAATGGAAGTATACAAGTGGTTGAAACAGGCTATTACCCAAGAGCAAAATAAAGAGATTATCCAAGCACGTAGGGATGGGATTAGGAAAGCCAAAGCTTACTTGGAGTTGAATCTGGTGGGGGGAGTGAAGGGAGACAAGAAGGGCCATACTCTTCTCCATGGTGCCCACTGACAGGACAAGAGGCAATGGAGACAAATGAAATACAGGAAATTCCATTCAAATGTAAGAAAAAGCTTTTACTGTGAGGGTAATCAAACACTAGCACAGGTTGCCTAAAGAAGCTGTGGAGTCTTTATCATTGGAGATATTAAAAACCCAAGTAGATGTGGCTCTGAGCAACCTGTACTAGCAGATCCTGCTTTGGGCATAGGAGTTAGACTAGATGATCTCCAGAGATGCTTTCCAATCTCAGCTATTCTGTGATTCTGTGAAATAAAGAAAAAGATAAGACTTTTTTTCAGTGATTCCAATTCCAGAGCTGTTTTATTTCATGTTCTTCTTTAAACTTGTTAATTGTCTGGATCTTCTAGCATAGAACCTAGCTCTAGTTCTGAAATTCTCCCTACCGAGAAATTCTTTCACCTCTCTGGGGAGTTTGAACCTAATCCATAACACCCATTCACAGGCACATCAGATTCTGGAGTTAACTGGATATGAAGAATTATTCATTAGCTTTCAACCTGTATTCCAGCTCTGGTTTTATTTCTGATTTTTCTATTTAACCTTAAGGGAATTATTTTATCCACCTGACTCATTTTATCTTTCTTCTTGTTCTATCTGTTGCTTTTTTTGTGAGAAGGAAGGAAGGAAAATAACCTGGCAAATCAGTCAGCTGATGTTAAAGGTATTTTGAAACATCACAAGTTTCACAATATGGACCAATTCCAGGTCAAAGCGATTCTCTTGCAATGGGTTTTCACCAGATTTAGAATAATGGTATCTTCCTCTCTGTATCAATGTGTGGCAATAAGATTCTAACACTAAAAGTTGTAAAGGCACATATTTACCAATATTCATCACTGCATCATTGCAGAAATACAGGCAAACATCTTAAGCAACATGCTAAAGAATAGTATTATTCATTTTGCATACTCTGCAAGTACCTGGAATAAGTTCTAAAAAAAAAAAGAAAAACATCTTAGGGAATTGAAAAGTACTTTTAGAACTACCTTAATATCACAGTTTTAAAGCTGTCACAAAACTGTCCTCCTGGAATGTCATGTACCAACCTGCTGATCCAAGATTCACTGTCACCTAAGGTGTGTAATTTTTGAGTAAATCCTTTCATCTGAGGCGCTCTTCTCCTGAGATCCAGTAGCTCATGCATTTCTTGCCAGTGGGATGTTTATCTGATTATCAAATAACATTATTCTTTTTGTTTCTGTGATTCATTGAAAAAGGGAAAGAGAAAGGAAGAGGAAGAGGAAGAGGAAGAGGAAAAGGAAAAGGAAAAGGAAAAGGAGGAAAAGGAAAAGGAAAAGGAGGAAAAAGACAATGAAAAGGAGGGAAGGTAAAGAGAAGGTAAAGGAAGGGAAAGGGAAGGGGAAGGGGAAGGGGAAGGGGAAGGGGAAGGGGAAGGGGAAGGGGAAGGGGAAGGGGAAGGGGAAGGGGAAGGGGAAGGGGAAGGGGAAGGGGAAGGGGAAGGGGAAGGGGAAGGGGAAGGCAAGGTAAGTCAAGACCAGGCCCTAAAAGAAACAGGTGAAACAAAACATTGTCTTGATACTCTTGCTTGCTGTTTCTCATCCCAGAGCTCTTTGTTATCTGGATTCACAGGAAATTGAAAAGTGACTGTTTACTTTTGTAAGATTTCAGCAAATCTTTGTTGATTTTTTTTTCTTAATCTGCATCTCCTCTTTTATCATCCATTGTCATAAACATGTAGTAACTAATGAAAACTTCCTAATTTCAATAAGTGTATTATATCTTGTTTTCTTTCTCCTGACAGCTCTAAGAGTGATGTCCATAACCAGAATCTACATAATTCTCCTTCAATGTTTTATCAGGAAGGTATTTTATTTTATGGAGTCCAAATAAGCAAATAACTAGTCTGTAAGTACATTATAATTACAGATTACAGACTAATTAGAGAGTTATTTATGCCTGAAGATTACGTACTAATTATACATGAAGTTATTATGGAAAAACTGGCAAGTGCTATAGACGCAATTACTATAAAATTATAAGTAGATGCCATTTGATTTTATGATTATTTGTACCATATGAAATAAGAAGCTGCCAAAAATCAGACCAGGCTGGTTTATTGAATCTGATAGCTTTGGCTTTTTAATACCATTAAGTCTCCAAGCATGCCAAGAAACATTATACAATTGCTCTGCAAAGGGACAGGCATCTGAGCACCTTCCTGTAGTACATTAAGTGCCACAACAAACATCTGTTACATGGAGTTCGTTCCACTCTAATCTTAACCCGGGGGAAAAATGTTTGTGTAGTCTCCTCTTTCAGTCAGGTTTCTTTTTCTTTTTTTTTTTTTCCTTTTTTTTTCTTTGTCTTTTCTTTTTTTTCCCTAACTGTTGTTTTAAGGTGCCCTCTCTTCTATGTGCTTGTCAGAGATGGCAAGTTGTGCTCTTTCAACTAGGAATGGAAGTAGTGATGCTTGTGACAGGCCCAGGATCCTGCTGGAGTATATTTCACAGCCTGAGGACCAGCCAAGCAAAGGACTATTTCCTGCACAAATGACTGAAAGTGTCCTTTTGCCTGAGGAGAGTCAGAGCCAGCTATGGTTTTCAACCTCAAGTTTTAAGTGTCTCTCAAAGGAGCCAGGCATTCATCTGTTCAGAACATCTTGAATAATCAAAGGTCAAAAAAAGGCCTAATACATTAAATTGTATTAAATAAAAAAAATGTTTTAATTAACTATGTCTCCTTAATTTGAAAAGGCTAATTTCAGTGGGATAGTGAATAAATTACTCTATCATTTCGGTGCTGAGCCAAAACCAAATAAACAAAAAAGCTCATGCCTTCCAAAACTAAAGCGCATGCGTGCATGCATGAGTGTGTGTTTTCCTGCCAAATCTGTAATATATGAATGATGGAAAATATTTTGTACAGCTAAAAGTGAAGTAGCTCATAGATGAACATTTGTAGTAAAAATCAGTAAAAGAAAAAGTTGACTCTGTAATGTGCTAGTGGTGGTCCATGATGTTCTTCTTAAGACACTTTTTTAAGAAAGTGAGAAATCCGGTTCTCTACTCATTTGTTCCAGGAGGGAAGTCAACCTCATGATCTCAAGTGACAATGAAGCTGTTGCGTAAGTTTCAGACTCAATTAGGATTTAAATAATTCATAGCAAATGGGACAGAGTCATTAGGAGAGATTGCGGGACACTCAGACACTTCAGAAGGTTTTATGAGGACACAAGAAACCTTGTTTCAAACACTTCTGTAGGTTCAGACAGAGGACTTGGATAGTGCTGTCCCCAGTAGACCCCAAACCCATAAACTGGAGATGTTTAAGGAAGGTGCCTCTCAGTCTGTCCTGTCACAGCTGCTCTGCTTTGTATGTCTATTTTACTGTTCTGCAGTGTATGTTGCTGGTCAAGACACCATCCTGAGAGACAAACTGCCTAGATCCCAGTCCCTTTTTCAGTTAGTATTTCATGCAAAGGAGTACAGCTTCAAGAGGAAGCACTGGAAACATAAATAAAAGCAGAGTGGTTGGAGTACTTTCCTTAGGTGA
Source organism: Harpia harpyja (assembly GCF_026419915.1). Taxonomy (NCBI): domain Eukaryota; kingdom Metazoa; phylum Chordata; class Aves; order Accipitriformes; family Accipitridae; genus Harpia; species Harpia harpyja. The sequence goes on from NC_068944.1 coordinate 72,598,961, forward strand.
AATGGGAGAAGAGCTCCAAACCATTTACAGAGAACTAGGACTGGTCCCTCACAGGCTGGTCAGTGCTCATTCGGTCACCAGGTAAAAGAGAAACAATGTCTGCTCCAGTTCTTTTGTGAATTCAGCTGGGAACTGTGGTTTTGTTCTCTCCTTACTTATGACTGAAATTATTCAGTGAATTACGGTCAAATTATTAAAGCAGTTTTAAGATGTCTATAATGCCATTGTTGGTGAAAAACTTACACTCTGAAAAAAAGATGTTCAGGTCTATATTTAAGAGACATTAGATTATAACTGCTTTAAAAGCTTCATCTTTCCCTAATTCAAAGGAGACAGGAGGAATAGTGCTACCTCACTGTAAAGGACAGCTTTTTCTTGATTATTCTTTTTGTCACATATAAGATGGTTAAAACATTTTAATATGCTATTCATTCTATGGGCGAACTGATCACTGTCTTTTGTATTACACAGTAATAATTTCTGGAAGTTGTCATTGAATCAAATAGGTCAAGTTTTCAAAAAGTATTCACTAATTTTCATTGTTCCTGCACTTTGGTATTCAATATAAAGCTATTTAAAAAGCTTTTTTGTTTGGAGTGGCAACCAACTACAGCTCCTGCTAGACTCAGTGAGAATGGTGGTCAGTTAACCCACATTATTGGGTGGTCTTAAAAATATTAACCATATGGGCCAGATAATTAGCCAGTGTAAATAATTTCAAAGGAGCTGTTTCAGTTTAGACCAGTTGAGGGTCTAATGCAGAGTTTTTTTCACCTAAGTGAAGTCCTTGAGCAACTTTTGCCCTTTTGAATAAGTTCCTTCTCCTTATGCCTTCCAGGCTATAATGTTTAAAAAAGAGGATATCACATTAATAGCAGCAAAGCTATTTTATGAAATCACAGTGGTTTTTCTTGACATTGTTACTACAGTAAAATTGCTTATAACATAAGGCCATGTTTATAGAGGTAGAGGTGCTTAATATTATTTCCACAAGCAATTTATAAGGTTCAGAGAGAGCCTCATGGGATCTAGTTATTTTTATTGGGTTTGGTGCATGTAGTACCATTTCCTTTTCTAGTATTTTAGACTTCTCACTGTAACCCAGAAATGGTGTTCAGCATTATTAAAAAAAAAAAAAGCAGACTGTATTTACCTTGTTTGAGCTCTGTATGCAAGTCCCCCTGCATGCTAGTACAGAGTAAATCATGCGGACTGGAGTCCTGATACTTTGACAGAGGGGGAATTATGATGCCCATTTTCTCCATCTCTAGTGGTTGTTAATGTTTTATGAAGGGAAAAGGAACATTTTGACATTTGGTAAGGACAGTTTCTAATTAAGGTTTGGATTCAACAAGGCACTTAAGTTCTAAAGGGACTTAGACACATGCCTGACTGGAAACCTGCCCTGCCCTGTCCCAGATTTTCCGTCTAACCACTGAACTGCACTCAGGTTCTTTCTTACTCACTCTTCTTCTGACCCCACAAGCTTTTCTCACAGCGGCCAATCTCACGAGACAGGCTCAGAGTCTATTGCTATTCAGTGTATGTTGCCAGGTTATGTTATACACGATCTACACTACAGGCACCTAGCACAGATAGACATAGCATAGAAAATAAGAGGTACTGGACTAAGCGGTAAGGCCAAATTGCTCGCTGAAGGCAGGTCTTCTGCTTATTGGGGAAATATATCAGCATCTAAGTTGCAGGCTCAGCCTTGCAGACAGTGTAAATACACATATGGGCCTTTTGCTGACAATGCTGTGAGAGACTGAAAGAGTTAATGTCTCAAACATTGTGGTGGGACAAGTTCTGCATGACAACGAACCACAGTGAGAAGCCGATCAGCACACATCAGCACAGGACAACAGCAACAGGACGGGGAGGGGCAGGGAGGCCATGATGGAGGAAGAGCAGTTCCTCGTTCTGCTATGCTGAGCAGGGCAGCTCACCATGCATGGCCAAAGATCAAACAACGGTCATGCCTGCAGGGAGGGAGAAGTTACTCCTCAAACGACCCCCAAGCCCACCTACCCATTTCCCGAAGGTTCTGAAAGCACAAACCACACGCATGACAACTAATTACCCTAATGAGTTCGAGTGCTTGCCTGAAGGAGGGGCAAGGACAATAAAAAGGTGAGAACTGAAGCCCCACGTGTGTGCACCCAACGGAACTGGACCTCTAGGCTGGCTGGACCAACGCTGGACCCAGGACCAATGAAATCTTTCTCGTTCATTTTTTCTCTCTCTGTCATGTTCTCTCTGTCTTGTTCCTTTTCCACAATCCCTACACCTCACCCCTTTAGACACAAAACCGTTGACCAAGTCTGGGACTCGGAGTGGATCCAGCCGCCCCTAAGCTCTTCTCTGAGAAGGAGTCTAGAAAGCAAGGGGGGCTGCTCTGAACCCCGTGACCCGACAGGAGGGCTCGCCTTCTTTCCTGAACTGATGTATATGGTTACCACGGGTTACACGGTTTACTGAGGTAGTTCCATGCCAATTCCTGTTGTGAGAGACCCTGCCACCTACTGTTACACCTTCCAAGTTCAGGCTGCTTCTGCTGTGAATAAAATGTTCAACTGATCGTTTGGTGTGGCTTTACCTTAGCTTAGCCCAAGGGAATTCTGAACTCAGCAGGACTCCTCCTTGGTCTTTCCAGCCCGGGTCATAACAAATGTTTAAATCAGAGATGTCTTGAGTTACAGAACATATTGAGCTACCAATTGAAATTAAACATTTAAAATGATAGTACTGATTAGATTATTCCGACAGAGTTACAATAAATAAGGCATGGGAACTTATTAAAAAAAAACCAACAAAACAACAGTTTGTAAAGAAGCAGTCCTGTCTAGCTGTGTAGCTTTCCCTGTTGCGAATAATGCTGAGCATCCATTTCTAGTGCCCAATCTGGAAGCTGAATAATGTTTTAGGATGTCTTTAGCTAACCTAAGTTGCAAGTGTGAAATATGGTATATTGCAATTGTGTAGAATGAGAATCAAATTTCGTTGTCTTTGGATGTTGGAAGATTGCACTGCCCTGTTTATTCTTCAGGGTGCTTTATGTTAGCATTTTTCCATGTGCTACCCTGCAAGTAAAAAAAACCCAAAAAGATATTGAAGTGAGTCCTGTTAATGTGGTAAGGCTTACTTTTACCTAGGTCCAAGGAAATGGGGAAGACAGAGCTTGAAAGGAAAAGTCAAGATCGATGATGACATAAAGTTGAACAATGGTACTGCTGCTTGCCAATGTGTTTTAGGGAGAGGAGTAAAACTTTCTCAGTCCTTTGGAGGAGTTGTTGCTGATATATACCTAGGGGGTTTGTGCTATAGATATTACAGTAGGTTTTTGTTGCAGGTGTCTAAGTTCCAGAAAGTTTAAGCTTTCAGACCCAGTTATTTGGCTGTGTTTCCCATTGGCTGGCTTGTTGTATCTCCTCTCTCAGAATAAAGATATTTCTGAACAGACACTTAGAGTTATTTTGTTTTTCCCTACACAGATGCCAGAAGTTCTTCAGAGAGCTCTGAATTACTGTTTAGGAGCCTGTTGTCTAAAACCTAGCCACTGCGCTGTTCAATTGTATTTTTATTTTTTTTAAAATACCTTTGAGCTGTTGTGCACTTGCTAATAAAAACATTTTTCCTTCATTCCCAGTTCTAATGCCAGTTATATTTAATGTTGTTTTATTGTTTTGCCATTTCAGAACTATAAATGGGACACAGATTGGTTTACAGTTTGGTCATTTGCACGGACAAATGAGATCTCTTTCTTATAGTAGTTTTAAATATGGTACAAAAAAGTGCCCTCCATTATAAAGTTTTGATTTGTGCTAGTGAAAAAGAGAATATGAAGAGGCCATTTCACAAAGAATATTTTGCAACTCTGGAACATTATAGTGATCTCTGATTATGTTGTTTTCAGGCCATGTGAATGGCAAAAATATGATTTACAATTTAATGCTCATCAGTAACAAAATCCTCTTATTTATTCTGTGAAAAGAGATATTCTACAGCCCTATGTTTACAGAATGAATAGAAATGTGAGGGATGTTACTGACTCATTTTTATGTAAAGAAAGCTCACAGAATAAAATCATCTGACATTCACTATATCACAATTAAAGGCCAGACAAAGTAGACAGTCTAACTACTGTAAGACATTGCATTGTCCCAAATTACTGTGAGCATCTACTGTTAGAAATGTATCATGTTTCCTGAAATGCGAGGATCTATACTTCAAAGGCATCTAGTAATTTGTACAAGAAGGGGAAGAAGTCAAACAAGAAGTCACAGAATGCACCATATGTTCAGGAATTACTAAGCATAAGTTTTCTAAAAATCCTTCCCCTTAAAGAATCACCTGCTGGATTCTCAAAACAGACAGGTAATGAAAAGTCCCTGAAAGCAAAATTCGCTTTCTACTGTTTCAGCTGAATCATGGCCTTCAAGCCCCTTTCAGTTACTTAAGAATATGATTCTCATTAAACAGTGAGATATAATGTTTGAAACATTTCGTAGAATGGTTTGGGTTGAAAGGGACCTTAAAGATCATCTAGTTCCAAGCCCCCTGCCATGGGCAGGGACACCTTCCACTAGACCAGGTTGCTCAAAGCCCCATCCAACCTGGCTTTGAACACTTCCAGGGAGGAATGCTACAATCTTTTATTTTCATTTTATGATTGTGACTGTTTCATCTCAAACGCTACACAAAGTTGCCCTTTGGTAAGTTTCAAATTCTATATGTCAAAGTCATAGTTCTAACTTTTCATGTTATAACTTAGCATATTGCTTTTATTCTTTTAACTTCTAGCAATACTTTCCAATAATTTACCATATTTAAAATTATTAGATCTTAACAGTACGAATCAAATCTTCTGGTACAAAACAACGTCATCAGAAATTTTTTCACCAGTTCTGGTCAGTAGCTTTTTTTTTATTGTAAATGCCTTCAGATGAGTCTGTATCTTACAGAGTGAGCCACCCAGTGTCTACTGCTAGCAAAATCATAGCTTTCCTATCAGGTGAACTGTTAGACTCCTAAAAATTTGGGTTCTGCTGTCTGCGGCCTCTGTAGAAATAATCTTATTGCCTGTATCACATTAATTCAATATTGTGTTATAGTCTAAGGACTGTTACATACTTTGCATGCATACCGCAATGGCAAGAGGTAGTCCTACCTGTTTTAAATCTAAAAGCGGAAAATCAAACTGAAATTATTTTTCTTTCATGCAACATAAAATGTGAAGTATCTGGGTATCTTTGGTAGGAAATAAAAAGAAAAAAGTTTGTATTTCATACATGTAACCTTAATGTTATAAATTACTCTGGCTTGAAGATGTTTATGCCTGCCTGCAGCTCTTCAGCTATAATTAAAAGTGTTTCAGGTCACTCAGTCTGCATTTTTAATAAGTACTGCTTCAGCATGCTCATCATATGGAAAGATTTTGTTATGAAGAAGAAGATTCAGCACTTAACGTGTTTTGCTTTTTACTGTTAGCACCTAAACAAAAAAAGGTTTCTTGTTCGCTTGTTCGGTTAGTTTTTGTGCTGAAAAGAGTAAGTAATGGCTTTAACAACAGTAAAGTGATTTACACAATGAGCGTATACATGTAGTATGGAGATTTTTCTGAATTTTTTTAGGAAAATAAAAGAAAAAGACAGAGACTTGTCAAAGGTAGGCACAAGAAATTATCCTCAGCTGAATGAAGCCCCTTCTTTTCCATCCCTACAGGTGATAAGAGCTTGAAGGGAACATTCCTCAGTCTGAGGTCTCTTACACCACAAAACACAGAAGCAGTCTCAAGTAGGTGGGGAACTCCTGCACTGCTAAGTCATTTGTGAAGGATCAGGCAAGTACATATTACCAGGTAGTGCAGAAGTGTCCTGTTCTGTGTCTTAATTTTGATCATCAGCTGAGTAGGAAAGCAGAATAAGGCAGAAAATGTAAGAATGTCAAAAGAAACAAAACAAAGACCATAAGAAGTGGTAAGCATTTTCATTGAAAACCCCTTTTCCTTCATTTCCTTGCCCAACAGCTCCTTGATATTTTATTTTCCCTGAACAGTGTCTATCAACAGTCACACTTCACACACATACATTTGGGAAGTCTCACCAACTGTAGCCTCAGTCTAGCTGGGAGTCATATAATTAATTTTAAAGTTCACAATGTAGGTAATTCCATGAGAAAAAATTCACGGTAAGTCCCCTTAGAGTGAACAGTGCCCTGGACAGCAAAGACAATGAAATTGAGGATCCTTCTGAAATGTATCTTTTTCTTCCAGGGGATCTCATCCTAAATTGCAATTACTGTATTGACTAAACTTCTAGATCTCCCTGAAATATAATGGGAGTCAGGATGGCAAACTTACATAAAGACACAAAGAAAAGGTGATGAGGTGAAATTTATTGTCCCCACAGTGGCACCTAGTGCCACTTTTGTGTTTTAGAGATATCTCATGTGACCACCAGCTGCTGCTCCAGAATAATGTAGATCTGCTCTAAATCCAGTGTCACACTGGCCAGGACCATGCAGAGGTCTTGGATTTCCCGAGTTAACTCAAAAGGCACTATATTCCTTTAATTTAGAGAAGGTAAGTTTGACATCTTACACCAAGAAACATGCCCACACCTCCACAAGCTCTTTATATCACGTAGGCATGTAAAATAATGTTTCTGAAAGATGAGGGAACACTTCTTCCAGGAATTTCCACATTACACTAACCCCCTTTTTCCAATCTACTGTGGCCATTTTATTTTATTTCATTAAAAAAACCCCAAACACAGTCTGTGGTGAAATAAGAGCAAAATACCTTTACTATGAGCACAGATACTCTAACATCATTTTGTGACATTAAAAAGAATCTTATCTGCCCTAAAGGAACAGATTTCAAGAAGAAAAAAAAAAAAAGACAAAAATAACCTCTTGTTTATAACCATTCAAAAAATAAATGTACCATTTCTTTCTGCTTAATAGGACACATCAGAAAAGCCAAACATTAAGAGCTGAGCCAACTGTGGTAGTTGCTGGAGCTGCAAAACTCAATTACTTGACTGATGGAAACCTGTAGCTAAACCCAGGGTAAGAAAACTGAGTTTGAAGAAGAATCTGATGAATGTAGAAGAGGAGGGTGAAGAGACGGAGGTGGACAGGCTGTATATAAAGTGAGCTCTAAACAACACAGAGGGAAAAAAAAAGAAAACAACCCCCCCAAAACCCAAACAAAGAGGATAAAGAAAAAGGGAAGAAATAGCCAGATGGCCACAAATCCCCAAGTTTGTCAGCTGCAAGTTGAATCATCATAGTCACTTAAGAGCACTGGAGGTGAACATGTCAATGTAATTCACCAGTTGAGAACACTGTCTGAAGAACAGTCCTTGAAGGATCCAGAATATGGCTTTTCTCCAAGTTATTTCCCTGTCTGAATGTTCATTCACAGTGAAAAATGTGACAGCAAAATAAAATAGCGCTGTTGTTTATAAATATGCCACTAATTTCAAAGTGCCTAGTTACAATAGCTAGGAACTGCAGTATGTAGCTATATGTGTATGTCTTTATGACTTTAAAAACACAGAAATATTAACCAATACTCAAAACACTACCGAGCTGTAAGCAATTACTAGCATTCCTCCTTTACCATGGGAAACGAGGAGTAGAGAGGAGACAGACTTTTCCTGAAGGTACATGAGGAACTCTGGATACAGGGAGGGAAGAGTGAGCACAAAGGTTAGGACATGGAGCCAGGATTAATGCAGGCCCTTGGAGGGATTTCAGTGGTCTTGACTTACTGTTTTGGAGTGACCTGCTGAATGCAAGGTCAGGCTGGAGTGACTCAAACAGCCCAGACAGCCAGATTTCTGATACATAAAATAGTTCTGAGAATTCCCGCTCTGTCTGTCTAACCAGTCTGCATCATCAAGCTTGCTAAATCAGGAATTTCCTTACCAAGACTAGAGCCATCAAGCTGCCTGACTGAGTAAATAATTGCTTATGGAAGAGAGAAATAACCATCTTTCCACAAGGACCTTTTCTTGAAATTCTACAATCTTTATTACTGATCAGTCTTGACAAGTTGTTATCATGGCATCCCTTTGCCTACTATGGACAATGTATGCACATAGAGGATTTGGCCTCCTTGGTATATCACAGTGACTGGAGTTCAAGCAGAGGACTAGCCTCTTTCCATGTCCCTGCTTTGAAGCTGACCAATGGAATAGTTTTTTGAGGAGAGGGGGGCAGGTGGGTTGCAATTTCTATGGCCTAAAAATAACAGCTTTTAAATTGATACTGAGGAAGTGGAAAGATATGACAATAGAACACAAGTGAATACTCTGTAAGAAACTGAAAACTGAAATGGAGAGATGTGACCTGACATACAGAATCAGCACAACTGGCACATGATTTATTGATTATGGCCTGTCATATGAGAGGGCCTCAGCTAGCTGAAAAGCACAAAGCAAAGTAGTACTTTTCTCTCTATAGAATTTGGCATTTGGAAATTGCATACACTTTACCTTTACAGTGATTACTCTATCCACACAAAGGAATATGTGGCTTTGCTTTTGAAGGCAGGTATGGTGCAAACTGTGTGATTTTTTTTTAGCTGTCAGCACTAAAAGCTGTGAATTATACTATTGATTCAGACAGATAACTTGGAGGGCCAGAAAAATGCTTGATAGGGAGCAGATGAGTGCAAAATCTGCATGCATTTGTGAATATGGAACAAGATATTGCAAGAATACAAAAACCACCACCACAAACAAAAACATCCTCTTATCTCCTTCGAAAGCACTAGTTTTGTCTGCATGAACTTCTGAGCCACTCTTTTGTAATCCTACCTTCTTTCACGATTTGTACAGTAACATGTACAACCTGTACTTCTAACCTTGAAAATGACTTCAGGGTAATGTATCTGTAGCAAAATAGCCCAAAAGAAAATATTCACACAGTGAGTGATCCAACTGCAGCCCTTCTGAAGTCAATGGACATTTGACTTCCAGAATCTTTGATCTAACATCAATAAACTGCAGGAAGTCCAGCACAGGTCACCAAGACGCTTGGGGCTGAAACACTTAGCCGGTGAGCAGAGGCTGAGGACCAAGTACTTGTTCAGCCTGAAGAAGAGTGGCATTGGGGGGACCTGGCAGTGGTCCCCAGTACACTGTAGGGAGATAACCAAGAAGATGGAGCCAGGCTTTTCACAGTGGTGTGTGGTGGAAGGGTGAGAAACAGTGGGCAGAAGTTGAAGAAAAAAGATTCAGACTGGATAAAAGGAGAAAATTTTTCCCCTTGAGGACAGTCAGACAGTAGAGCAGGTGGTCTAGGGAGGCTGTGTTATCTCCATTCTTGAAGGTTTTCAAGACCTGAGGGGATAAAGCCCTGAGCATCCTGGTCTGCCCCCAAAACTGCCCCTCTTTGAGAAGGTGTTTGGTCTAGGGACCTCCTGAGAGTCTTTCACACCTGAGTCATCCTATGATCTTCATACCTAAGTGTTTCAAGAATTCATGTTAGCTCAGGGATGTATTAGTGGTATGCATACTTACCAGAAGACTAAATTTAGAAATAACATTTTAAAAAAAAATTCATAGTTTTTTTGTTTTGTTTTGTTTTTCTTAATGTGGCATATCAAATTTCAGTATTGGAACGTTTTATTAAAATATACTTGATTTCTAGGAGGGAAGGTATTATCCTAATGGATAATCCAGTTTTTCACAGAACAAGTCAAACTCGTAGATGTTGATACTTGGACATTTGTACATATGTGGGCTTTAAAGAAGACTGCTCGCTCTCATTTACGGTAACGAAGCTTTCCCATATATAACTAGTATCCTAGAAACTATTGCAAACTGACATTTATGCATCACATATAAGGAAGCTAAAACCTTCTTTACAGTTACGTTTTTTTTACTTGAGAAGAAAAATAATTATTTCATGTTTTTGAATAGGATCTTTAAAATCATTGCAATCTAAGTATTTCTTGGAGTCTAATGGAATGTGCACACTACAAATCCAGGAGCAATGCAAGCTCAGAACAACCTAAAATGTTTTAATAAGTATCTCTGAATGAACTTAGAGGATATTGTGGATCTCCTTGTAAGCTGCTAAGGGGCAGCTGATATCCAACTTGTGCGCTTAGAACAAGAAAGGGTATCTCACTGTCTCACAGTGCAATAAACTGCAAATCTAGCCAAAGACACCTGCTGTTAACTAAACAAAACCTAGTCTAAATATCAAATATTCAAAGTAATGTTTCATTTACCTTTCTTAGGGTATGAGCCCCCTTCTTAGGAGCTCAAACACCATTTTAATGGGGTCTAATTAAGACCACAAATAAAATCAGCAGGAAAGTATTCCACAGAATGCTTATCCTATAAAATATTGGTATTATTTTCTTTTTAATTTCACCATTATTTCTACTTACATGTCCTTAGAGGTCTTTTGCCTTTATATCCATTTGAATGATGTACATCTGGTTTCAGTATCTACTATTAGTCTGGAGGCCCTCTGTTCATATGAGTGATTTAATGGTCAGATCATCTAGAGCTGAACCCTATCTCATATAGCTGACAAATCTTAAATTCCAGTTTTTGAAATTTAGTGCCTACTTTTCTAGCCAGACCTGCAGACGTCTACTGAAATGATTTCTTAAGAATAGCTCTAAAGGATAACCCTTAGCTCCAGAAAGCTATTTCAAGATGATGCAATTGTGCACCACTAAGTCTTGATACAAAAAAGAAAAGTTAATGAAAAGCCGTGAGAAAGTGAAAACATTTCCTCGGCATTTTCTCAGGAAAGCAAAATGGAGAATAACAAGAGTCATAGACTCAGCACCGATCGAACATTTTTGCTGTATAATTAATCAAAGGATCAGAGAGACCCATTAATTACTGTGTCCTTATCATTTTGAATAGTTAACTGACAGGTCTTCTAGACAAGCAGGAAGAAACTGCACATGGGCTAAGAAACTATACACCACAGCAGAATTCATCCTTGGTATGAAGAAGCAGCCAGTGTTATTATCTTCCATCTCCACTTCTTCCTTTATTGTTTCCCATTTGTTAACCTGTGTATGCAGTTTAGAGGACATTCTCTTCCTTTCCATCATCTGTCAGTTTAGGGGTTAGAACAGGGTCAAACGGAGTCCTGTAAATCACACAGGTTTTATAACTTGAGTTTATAGTTTTCTATTCCATATTTGTTTTGTATTCAATTTCAGGACTGGCCAAGGATTACTTAGTTTCTAAGGTGTGATGCATTTGGCACAGCATGGCTTAGACTGGCTAGCGATTGCCTCTGCCTATTTCAGCTGTAATTTTTTGCAATGAACTACTGAGCTCTTACTAGGGTCTTTAAACTAGTAGAAATGCTCTGCAGCAAGAATAATAAAATCATTGATGCAGATTCTGAGCTAACTGAGAATCACAGGGTACAATCTGAAAGTAGTATTAAAAATGATAAATTACCATGATCCCATGGCTAACAGACGGCCAACAGTCCCTTCCATAACCCAACAAAAGCAGCGGGATGGCCTACTTAGAGACACAGCATGAAGGCAGCAGACAAATTCTAACACTTTCTTACACTTGTCTCCTTGCAGGGCTTTAAGAATATAAATATTTGTTTTAAGAAATTGCAAAAGAGAAAAGTAACTGGAATTTTGCCAGTTTGGGCACTCATATGTAGCTGTGGACAAAAATAGATGCGTGGCTTCAGAACCTCAATTTGAAAGCAAAATGCCAAGATACCTCCAGAATCTCCACCCCAATCTAAACCCAATGAACAATGAGAGAAAATTAAGAATAAAAAAATAGGGGGCTCTGGTCTGGGTAAAACTGTTCAAGGTCCACTTATTGAACTGTCAGAACTAGCGGGTCAGTGGCTGCATGGTTATCAGTATGGTACTCTGAGAATAATATATATAATCTCCTTGTGCATCTTCTCCGTGACTCTCATCTCCCCTCAAAATATTCTTGGAATCCACAACCCAAATAATGAAATCATATTTGTTGAAGGGAGACATTGCAAAGATATTAGCTCCTGGAATTGTTATGGAAAAGGTGTTTGGAATATGAGGTGGGGAAGAGTCTGAGAGCTCAACCTTTATTTGGCAACAACAAGACAGTTTGAACGTCCCAAAGAATCAGTCAGACATCTTTATAAATGCCAGTGAGTGCAACCAGAGTACACAAAGGAATGGGAAACCAGAGTTCCATTTGTTCCAGTGCTTGTGTGAAGGTTTGGGTGCCATAAAGAAGAGACAAATAGGCTGAAGCAAATATGTTTATTCCTCCTGGCCAGTCCACTTTAGAAGTGCAAGGAAATGAGGTCTGTATGCCATACATCTGAGAGGACACAGTCATGCATTTTAATAATACTTTTATTACAGAAACTTTAGAGGAGCTCAGAGGCCATTCCATTAGGCACTGTACAAATATATAGTCCAATATATTATCTATTTGAAAGTGCTTAAAAAATGAATATAAAAGAAAGAAAGGGCAATGTTAAGCAGAGGGCATAGGGGGAGAGGACGAGAGACAGAGAGGGGCAAGGTTACATTTAGTACACTACTAAATGCTGTTTTGTTTTTTAGTGAAAAAAGAGTAACTTAAAATATAACCATTACAACTATTTAACAGGAGAGGAACTGAATCACATAGAGACAGCCAAAAATTGAAGAAGAAATCTGTACAGAACTAGCAACTCGCCCCCAAATACCCAACTCTTGTTTTAAAAATAGAATTGCTAGCAAATGTAGATGTTTCTGTTAGGGATGTATGGTTTCTCTTAGTGCTCAGAGTCTGAATTAGTATACAAGTTCATTAAACCTGCATGTTCATTCAGATTAAGCTTTCAGAATTCATTACATTCCTGCCACAATCACTAAATTCGCTATAAAATTTTATTAAAATGGTTTAGAAAGATATGCCTACCTAATTGCAGAAGGCTGAAGAGTAAGGAAGACACACTTGTCTACACGACCCTGCAACTGTATCATTACACACACGCACACACAGTGTTATCTTAAATATTACTATTCCATGCTCTAGCTTTAAAAAGAGAACATTTATGAAGGTGTGGCTTTTATTTTATGTCCTTCCACTCCAAAGCAATGCATAACCCACTAAAAAAAAAAAAAAAAAGGTAGAAATTACCTCTTCAGACAAAACTTCTACAAGGAAAAAATAAAGCAATAACACAGTGAGTTTTATTTTATTAGTCTGAAACCATAAGCACCAGCCAGTATATGGTATACTAGCTGAACAAAAGATTTCAATTGCTTCTGCAGTTCAGTGATTCATTCAAAGGTTTTCTCTCAGCAGCACAACTATTCTTCCTTGCAACGTCATCTTGATCATTTTCCTTTATCCTCTTTCCAGTCTTTAATCATGGTTGGTCTGACTAACCTAAGAAAATAATTTTAATGATCAACCTCAAAACATTTCCATATTCTGTTTTGGTTTTCACTGTGTAGTTTGCTAGAAGCCTGACCCTGCTTAAATGCTGGTAATGTAACTCGTCCTGAAAAGAATGAAACCCCCATACGTACAGCGGAGCCCTCTACTTATTTGTTACCTGCAAGATATCTGGGTGGGGGGAGCAGAAGAGCTATAGTGACAAATTTTTTTTTGATTCCTTAAGCATGCACGAAACAGTTCTCTTAATAAGACTGAGTTTTCAGAAAGATCCAAGCCCTCACCCTAATCTCTTTGGTGTCCTAGCTTGCAGAGCTAAACAGAGAAGCATCCAATCATTTCTATAAATGTAAAGACACTTGAGTTTTTCCCTCCCTAGCAGTTGTCTCCTCCCATTTCAGTAGATGCTGAAGTTACACTGTAAGGCACAGTAGCACAGTATTTTCCTTAACACAAGCAAATTTTACCTGTATAATTCTGGATCAGTTAATGTATTCGACTTTAAATTGCACCAAGGCTAATTCAGATTCATTTCGTTTCACAGATCTCTCCTGAGACTCTAATCATAGCTGCATACGATTTAGGGTCAGTTTTTTGCAGTTTTAGCCTCATGTGATTTTAAAAGGCAATGAGCAGATCTTAAAAAGCTGTCCAGCAAACATTTAGTAATTTCTTCCAATTTCTCAGCTGGCGTGAATTGAGATGGTGCCATTGATATGAAGGACTAAATTTACATCCACTGAAAGTATGGCCCTTGTAATTTGCTCTTTTTTCCCTACTGTGTGAAAGTTCTCCCAGGTGCACAATTCACACGTTTATCTCTAGTTGTAGAATGACCAACTAAAGGTCAGAAAATGCCATCTCTGCAGCACCGATCCGAAACTTTAACCACTTCCTGTTCATGCAGTCAACACCTTATATAAAGATATAAAAATATATGCATATATTTAATGAAAACATATAGAAGGATGTTCTAAAAATATACCCTTTAACAGGTGAAAAATGTCTTTACGAAATTAATTTCCTAAAACTATGATGGAAACTGATTAAATTAGAACAAATGCATTTTACACTGGAAAAGTATGGATGATATAAATGAGATAAGAACTGAATCTGTGAGAAACTGGAACCATCATCAGTTAATAGACTTTATTTCACTGAATTGAACTCAGCTCGAGTTAATTTGCAGTCCATTCACCAAAAACTATCATAGATTGGCTGTGATGGAAGCACTTTTATCTCAAGACATAATGCAGTGAAATTCTAGGATTAAGAGAAATAAGGTGAAGGAAAATTTGACACACACACTGGCATACATTCCAAGGAACAGTTTCAACAGCAGCCTTACTGAATTGATACTAATAACTTGTCATAAAACACAGGGTCACCATTTGGAATTCAGTTTTTGCTGTGCTAGATACTATGCACAAATATTTCCCAAAGATGGTCAGTACCCTAGAAAGGTCTAATTTATTATAAAAACAACAGTTGGATAAAACAAACAAATCTAATGAGTGCAATTTATTTCATTTATTAAAAAAAAAAAAGGTAACTGAGAAGCAACTTGATTATGGTTCATAAATACCTCCAGTGGGAGGAAATAGAAGGTACTTAGGTAGTCCTCCATGTAGCAAAGAAAGGCATAACAAGGAGCAGTTGCTGGAAGTGAAATCCAGACAAATTCAAATGAAAAATCAGTCAGAAAATCATAGTAAAGATGATTAGCCCAAGAAACAAAGTATTGAGAGGAATGGCAGGTTCTCTATTTTTTCAAGCTTTCCAGCTAAATCTGAAAGGCAACAAAAAGACAAGGTTTGGTCATACAGCACTTAAGTCATTGCCACATAGGTTTTTGCAGTCAGATGTGAGTTTGTGGTATGCTCCAAGGCAGTTGGAAGCAGTGCATCTGTATTGAAAGCCCTTTGCCCAATTTAACATAGCACACCTCTCAAACTGTGCCTGCAACGAGCTTGCATCTGTTTGCAAAAGATCACGTGGAGTCATCGGTACAAGTGTGATGAGGTGGGATTTTACTATGGGCATTAAAGAGGCCAGACCAGTTGGTAGCTGAAACAAAAAATCTACAAGTTAGGAGCCAGATTAGCAACTGTAATGAGGGTTATCAGCTACCCTTTTGCAACCAAAGTGAAACAAACCAGAAAAGACATGTTTTAGCTGTTTCAGTCCTTGTGAGCAGCTATATTATTGTGCTTTGAAGATAAACTTTCTGAAGGAAAGCTATGAGGCTGTAAACTGGCTAACATCTCAGTCTTTCATAAGTTTTAGTTTTCTCCCAAAGTTACAAGACTGAGCATCTTGTATGATTTCAAGAACAAAACTTTAACACAGCCATACCCTTTTTCCCCTGTTTTGACAGTGGTGTAGTATAATTGACCTTAGTCTTGGTATGTAGCATGAGATGTCCAAGACATCCATCAAAATACCAGTGGCACCTTCTTAGTTCCATGCATTTTCATCTGCCATTGTTACAAACACTTGTCCAGTTGTGCTGCTCAGAGGTACAGTACATGGCAACATCACAGCGTAACAGTTTCTGGAAGAATGTGAGGACATTTCTGCCATAAGGATGTCCTTCTCTGGGAACCTGGAAAATTCACACAGACAATTTAATTTTCTTTTGTTTTCAGTGCAGACTTTTTCTTTAGGGTTTCCTTTTGTCCATTGTTTTCTTTGTGTTTCTAGATTATCTTTGAGGTGGCTTACAGTGTCTCTTTCTGATTGATTTTAAAACACTTGCACAAGGGTTTGGAAGAGACTTTTGGAATTTACAGAGTGTATTTTCACAAAAAAATGCCCAAAACAAAACAATAAAAGCCCACAAAACCAAAACCAAACCAAAAATACACTCCCCCACCCTGTAATTTAACAGGCTGAATTCTATACCTGATGTTACTGATGCCATATAGATAGGTGAGATACTTCTCTCTCTATGCCTTACTTTATATTTCTTTCCCCCTCTTCGGTCCTACCAGTCACATATCTTCCTTTCATATTCCATTCCATGTATTTGGGATGAACACTTGAAAACTTATTCCTAAATGGTAATTGAGGATTATAACTTTTCTAACAGATTCTTTTCTCCACTGTTTACTTAAAATGTCACAGGTTTTAGAACTTGAACTTTATTGGAAAAACACAGGAAATCTACATAGAAAATTATTCTAAATCAGGCCAGATGACAAACAAACAAACAAATGAAAAACTTGGCTACCATTTCTTTCTCTGTATTAAGAAAGTGTGGTTATTAAAAAAAAAATTAAAACTAAATCTGAAAACCATTTTTCTCCTTTTTGTAAAAAAAATTGCTGGAAAAATTTGACTAAATGGGATTTGAATTCTTTTCCACACAGAATTACCTGATGAAGGCTTTGGGGTATCAGCTGTGTCCAAAGATGTGTGGGTTACAGTTGCATTCTCCTCAAGGTGTAATATTTGACATGGTATGAAAGGGTCAGGGTTTTTGAAAAAGGCAGAAATAAGGATAACTTGTGGGATGCAAATTTCAGGGCTACCTCTAAATCCTACTACCTAGATTCCCTTATCTTACTAGTGTAATTTCATGGGAAGCTTTGTTGCTAGAGGCAAAAACTTCATCTCACACCCTTGAGAGTAAAGATGTAGAATGGAATTACAGCTTTTAGCACTGTCAGCAATTTTAAATATGTCTATACTAGGAAATTAAATTGTGCCAGTTTCCATTCCCAATAGGCAGTTTGCTAAAGGTCAACCTGCTTTACTCACATGTGCATAGGCCATACGTGCGCAGGTCCTATGCACGTCTGAGTTAGTTACGGGTATAGGCAGCACCTCTAAGCCTAATTCCCTAAGGGGAAAGAAGTCTACAAGCCTCTAATGGAGAGAGGAGGAAGAAGAATGCTTTTTATTTAAATTGTTTCCTTTTTCCACTCTTTCCTCCCACCCCCTACCATTTGTCCTCCAACAGAGTTGCAACAACTGTATAGTTAGATCCAGGAAAAAAATACAATAGAAGGGAACTAACAGATTAGAGCAGTAGATATAAGACACTATTTCTAACACACTGTTTTCTGTGCAGAACACAGTTTCATAAATACCTTAACATGTTTCTCAAATGGCTCTGATGGTTAATGTTTAATTTGCATCCATGATTTAATCTTGATCAAAGAGAATAGTACTGAACATAGACTTAGTGCAAGGATTGAAAGGCAATTGTAGTAAAAAGTAGTGATAAACTTTCCAGTCTGATCCTCCTCTCATTTGTCCAGGTGGAACTCAGGAGCAACTCCACTCTAATGAACACAGTCATACTGGAGTAAAACTGGTGTAAACAAGAGTAGACTCCTGCTGTATAAGCTAAAGCAATTTCAGACTTGGCACTAAATTCTGATAAACATGCTACAGTGCAGCTGTATATTAAATAACGGCTTTAGAACAAAAACAAGACACTAATGCCTCCATTTTTCTTCAGACTAATAGGTGGCTGAAATACTGTATATTTGTGAAAAAAATGACAGGGAGTGTTAGCTTTTGAAACGCGTTTTCTTCAGTTGTCTATAATAACAGTAGAAAATGAAGGAAAAATTTCCTTAGATTCACAAAAAAGAATATGCTTTTATGCAAAAGAGACATCAGACCCTGATATATATAGGGAATTTAAGACATCTGTGCTGAGATCCATAAAGGTGTTTAGGTACCTAACTCCTGTTATAGAACACTTAAAGCCCAGACTGCAGAAGAGAGGGAAGGAGGTTACAGGAGTGTTTGAGAAGGATATCCATGCCCTGAGCTGTAGCTCTGTTTCACAGGAGGACACAAAGAAGAAGCCAAGGAGCAGGGGAAAAGAGGTTTAGTCTGTGTCTTTGGGGCAAAACCCCACAATAACCAAAAATCTGCGTGGAGAGGCCTTGATTGTCTTTCTAAGAAGAGCAAACCAAGAGCACAAACCAAGCTTTTGGTCTCTGAAGTTCTGTTTTATCTGAAAACAAAGGAAAATGAGGTAAATGAAAAATAAAGACACTCAAATTTCCCTTGTCAGACATGAAAAAGTGAAAGAATCACACACAAAAAATCTCCTCCTGACGCATGCCTTTGGGAGATTGGTTCTTTTTTAAGTCTTGGTCTCGAGCTAAGACTTCCAAGGACCTACTGAACTACAACATACTCTACGTGGTCTTCTGTGAAAACATCTTTCTATTACGTCCACGTCGCAGCCATGATTATCCACTGGGAAGATACAACATTCCCTCATGTGAAAACGTCCCACTTAACCTCACATGCAGCAGCCAGAACAAGACAAATGCAAATCCTCCTTCTCTGCTGCTCTGCCATGGCCCATCAACCAGAAAGGAGAACAGACATGCCCTCCAAATAGAGCATTTTAATCATATTGTTGAAGTCAAGCTCCTTTGAGCTTCATCTCTTATCAGCATCTTAGTTCTGATGTCAGTCAGTAGCTGAATTTATGCAGAAAACGCCTTAAGACAGCTCCTGCATCTCCCAGTAGAGCATAAACTATTGGTTAGAGTAGTCTTTTGATATGGAGATCTTATATGCCTTCCAGTTAAGACCCCAGGTCTTCCAGTTCCTGAAGAATGCTGTAACTACTGGGCTGTTATGCAAAAGACAACACAAATCTCAGGTTCTGGGTTTTAGGAATTTAGGATTAACTTTCTGGAGAAAATTAGTACCTCTAGAAGGTGATGATTCAGCTTAATTAAGAAACAATGACTTATCTTCATTAAATATAAAAGAAGCCTTGTCTGTCTGGGTTCCTAATCTCAAAGAAACAATGCAGTAATGCACACTAAGTACAGTAGTAGGGCTCAATGGCCTTGAGCAACCTTGCCTGGATGCATCACCTGCACCATCTGCCTGTGGGACCAGAAATACTGTTTAAGCTTAGGCCTGGTCACCCAGTCTTTGTTTGGATTTTCCTATATTGTTGGTCCACCTCTTTGCAGCCTTGCCTCTGGCCTTGCATCCTGCAGAGACATCAGACCTATGCAGTAGGCAGCTTGCCTGCTGGGGGGGCTCTTTGTGTGTGCCTGGTAGCTCATCTCCGTCCTGCCTTTGTCCCTGTATCTTGGATGTACCCTTGGACCTATGTTTTAGCCTTGTCTCCATTCCTGTTTCTGGCTTCATCTCCTTTAGCTCCTGACCAGGCTTGCTGGATGGATCCCAGACCTGGTTCATCACTTGCTGTGTCTGCCACTGCTGCCGGACCCTGTTACCAGCAACTGGCAGGATGGACCCCATGGGTGAAGGCATTGCATGTGCTGGGGTCACCTTTGGCTCTCAGCTCCGTGTCCCTAAGGGAGCAGCCAGACCGTCCCTGACAGGTGGATCTTGATCAAAGTTGCCTTCGTTGCCGTATCCTGTGCCACGTGTGGCAGGAATGTGCGAGCTGTGATCTGGACAAGCCTAGCAAAATGGGCCCTTAGGTGGTTTAGGCATTTGAATTTCCAGATGGCCTTAGGTAGGTGCCTAGATGCTCAGCTCCACCCAAAAGGTGGTGACTTAATGTCAGATACCAGCAGGGTATTAGGCATCTAAAGATAATAGCCCCTAAAAAGAGAGGAGCTGGAGCAGTCCAGTTTCAGCAATCTTTAGAGCTGAAACATTTTGTCTCTGTTGTATTTAGAGCACCTTTATTTTATTTTGCATTGTGTTTTTGATGTTTATGTACCTTCTGGATCATAGCACAACTTTCCACTCATTTTTCTGACAATCTCCTGTCAATTAGGTTATAAACTCTCTTATGGAGGAATTCATGTTACAGGTGTGTCCAGCATTTACCATAATAAAGACTCTCAGCTGGAAGTCTCTAAACACTACTTTAAGAGGATATAATCATGCCAGCAACAGTGATATGTCTGTGTTTCAGTTGAGCTAATGATTTTTGCAAGGACCTGGAGCACCTTTTCAGTTTTCTGTGCCTCATACTTCTACACTAGCAAAAGGCAAATCATATTTACAAGTGCCACAGGATAACACAAGATAATAAAGCTTTCTGAACAACACCTATCACATAAGCAATGTCTTTTAGAAAGAAAATATTCCTAGAAGTGTTATCCTTCAACTTACTTGTGGTTTTAGCATTTTGATGGAGGAAAGGGGAGTCGCATTAGCTGCATTTGTACAGATACTGATATTCACATATGAATCCACACCTATTTATGACTGGAATTTTCAGTTTGAAGGCCAAGAGAAATCTGGTACGGTGACAGAATCTGATCTTATCTCTTTTTCTCACAGCTGCTGGAGGAATTTGTAATGCAAAAGGCACAGGGTGAAGCAGGTTCGTATATTTGGGATTCAGCATTTCATTTAAAGCCTGCTCCCAGAACTGCTGTAATGATATGGGTGAATGTTGATTTCTATTAAATACATTGCAAATATGTACAGCATGTTCTGTCCCTGGGAAGATGCCACTATGAAGAGATATCGCAGCTGAATTGCCAGAGAATTCAAGCGTGATGGGGAGGGGGAGGCGGAAGGAAGGAAGGCACAAAGAACAAAATGTCCCCACAGCCACCCACGAGGACAAACTCCTAGTGAGATATGAATCAGCAACAGCCAAGGAAGCCCTGATGCCTAAAGGGGATTATGTAAGAATCTGAGATAAGTGGTGTCCCTAGCACCTTTGGGTATTTCTCCGGCATTTAACTGTGTCACCTAACCTGAGAATAGATACCCAGAGCTCTCCTCTACTCTATGGAGAAAGCCAAGCAGCTGATGAGGGTGATAACTTTAATAAGGAACCTAGAGCAGACAGGCTTGTAAATTAGGCATCTCAGGTAAATGCTCTTTGGATGTGCTGAATGGAAGCCTTAAGCTTAAATCTGCTGTTTTAACACTTTGTGGGCAGCTCTTTACTATCCAGTCTCATAGATCGTGGTCTCCTTGGAAAGGTACCTATCTTCCCCATTCCAGTACTCTGTCACAAAGGACAGATGTCAAAAGAATAATGATAAGGCATTATTACCATAGTGATAAGACATTATGAGAATAATCATGAAACAACAAACTGTAAACTCTTCACTAAAAAGGTATGTCTGCACTTTTACTGACCTTGACAAAATAGGGACTTCTGTAGAGCCTTGAGACACAAGAATCAGCAATTTTCATTGCTGTCAACTACTCAGCGAAGTCAGTAGCGATTAAACTGTGTTCTCACACATTGATATCTCTTCAGTCAGATATTCAGCTAGGTCTCCTTGGCTTATGAGTATGACCCTTCGTAGATCCTTTCTTCCTGCACTGGGGATGTCTGGAGTGATTTAACTACCTAGACTAAGTACATGTAAAACTGATCATAACTAATAGATCACAATTGTTAGCACATATTTCTGAGAAGGTAATCATGATTTCGATATTCAGCTACTAATTTTGAAGCCACATTAGGACTAAAGAGATACTAGGTTGTGTATGATTTGGGTGTCATTACCATAGGAGCACAGGGAGAACAAATTTCAGTAATACTTCAGTTGCAAAGTCACTTAGTTTTTGTGATATTTAGCATTCCCTTTGGGGGACATCAAACAACAGCCCCTAGGCTCTACAGATGTCCATACTGTGCTTCCAGTTTGCTTCTTGGAATGGCTATCCTGTATTCTTCTGAACTTTTCTCTGACTGTGGGGAGTCTAGGCAGGAATAGGAAGGCAGAAGAACTTAAATTAAAAGAAAGTGTCAAATTAGTATTACTGGAAGATCTGTGCTCAAATGTGGCACAGCCATGTGACTTCACTATGTGATTTCAAGCTATGTGGAGCTCAGCCACAAGTACAGCTTCCGTAATTTTGTAGAAAAGAGACAGTTACAGGTTTTATCACCTCAGTGGTCAGTAGGTATGGGATCAAAGTCATAACTGTTGCACACTGCTGCCACTCACCATTTAAGGCAGCCAATTTCTGCAATATTTGTGGTCCATCAGTGGGCTCTTTAAGAACACGAGCAAGATGATCCTTACAGAGAAGGTGAGAAAAAACAAAAGCCCTTATGCACTTGGGAGAATTAGCTTATTTATCAGAGACAAACACATGACTACAGTTGGTAAAACACAGAGAAATTTCAGTGGAGAAAGGGAAGAGGAAGACAATACACAGGTGGAAATGTCAAAGAAAGAAGTCTAAGAAAGCATAACATCACATGGGCAATTCTCTCTCATGTTATACAAGGTGTGATATGAGTTTTTGCATAGTGATCATTCATAAGCAATGTATGTTGAAACATAGTATCAGCTCAATGACATGAAAATGGCTGATCTTTATACACTTGAAATGATCTATGTCAAAGGCAGGGATTTCTCATCTATGATTGTCTATACTCACGTTCTTGTCAATGTGCAGAAAGGCCATATACAAATGAAGAGTGAGATAAAATCTTTAACACAACAGGGAAAAGAGAATTTATATTGTTTGATCCTTTACTCTCAGACAATCTTTTTTATTATTATTTGATTTGATTAGAACACTTCAAAACTTTAAATGTATAATAAACTTCAATGCTTTGTTTAGTTGTATCCAAAGACTCACAAAGGTGAGATGAAATGAGATTTATTTTTTTCTTTTTTAATAAGCCTAGTTGTGATTTAACCCCAGCCAGCAACTAAGCACCACACAGCTGCTCGCTCACTTCCCCCCCACCCAGTGGCATGCGGGAGAGAACTGAAAGAATAAAAGTGAGAAAACTCGTGGGTTGAGATAAAGACAGTTTAATAGGTAAAGCAAAAGCCGCACACACAAGCAAAGCAAAACAAGGAATTTATTCACCACTTCCCATCGGCAGGCAGGTGTTCAGCCATCTCCAGGAAAGCAGGGCTCCATCACACGTAACAGTTACTTGGGAAGACAAACACCATAATTCCAAACATCCCCCCCTTCTTTCTTCTTCCCCCAGCTTTATATGCTGAGCATGACGTCATATGGTCTGGAATATCCCTTGGGTCAGTTGGGGTCAGCTGTCCCAGCTGTGTCCCCTCCCAACTTCTTGTGCCCCCCCAGCCCCCTCGCTGGTGGGGTGGGGTGAGAAGCAGAAAAGTCCTTGACTCTGTGTAAGCACTGCTCAGCAGTAACGAAAACATCCCTGTATTATCAATGCTGTTTCTAGCACAAATCCAAAACATAGCTCCATGGCAGCTACTATGAAGAAAACTGACTCTTTCGCAGCCAAAACCAGTACAGCCTTCACTTTATCAGTGTGCATATTAGCATTTTAGTAGTTGTCTTACTGTGAATTTAACTAGATATTTGGTAAAAGCCAAAAATTTATGTTTCCAGTTTTAATTTTATTTAATATCTAATCTGAAAATAAAGTTAAGGCAATTAAAACCATCCAAAATGAGAAAAGATCTGTTGAAGTCATTAGGCTGAAAATATCGAGATTTGTACAGAGCCCTGAAGTACTCATCTTCTGATCACTACTCTAATTCCTTGCATATGACAAGTCAGGCACTAGCCTTTTTCAGATTCCTGAAATCAGAGTACTGTCTATTTACAGAGAGCATTTTTTTTTTTCCACTTTCCTTGTTATCTGCGTGGTCATGGATCAACACCAAAGTTTGTTTGAAAGGGAAGTTCAAAGCTACTTAGAAGATTGGACACCCATTCTATTTTATTTTTTTAATATATCATCAACTATTCACCATGGTTTCAGAAATCCACAGTAAATGTCCCCTCTACATCGTCTATCCTCCATTTCTTGCAGTTTGCTAAAATCTAGTGGGTAAAGCTTCCGAAAGTTGTGGAAGAGCCTATTTTGAGAGGACTTGTAAGCAGGAACACATTAATGGGTATCAGGTGCAGCTATGAATTTAATGAATGGTTTGTTGGAAATCACATTAAATAGCAACATCCGTCTGCAGATGAGCTCCGCAATGTCCTTATTTCAAGCCCAGGCAGATGGAGGATTTGCAATGCGCTTACTGTTTTCTGGTTCATGCAGCATTGCTTGCTTGTAAATACATTCACAATCATGCTTGAAAAGATTTGGAGCTTGACTGTCCAGACTTTTATTTTTGCAGCTTCCTCGTCAAAGTAATGAGTGTAGAAAGAATGTAACAAGGTTCATCATGAGGATTAGACTGATTTAGGATTTTGTCCCGCTCCAAAAAATCCACAACTTTTTTTTTTCCTATCTCAAACAGCTTTAGCCTGAAGAATGGGGGCAAAAGGGAAACTGTCAGGTTCTTTTTAAAATTGTCATTACTTTCTGATGTTAAAGTAAATTTCATATTTAGGAATCAAAAAGGGGAAATGCCACATCAAGTATCAAGACGCTATATGTTAGCAAGTCACATCATACAGCTCTTTCAGAGCATTGCTATAAATTAATTTTTAATGTTGATATTCAAAAATATCCCAATTTATTTTCATTTTCAGCCATTTGCAATCCAGTACCTCCCACAATATTTATATATGGCTGTCTACTGTGGAAAGAAGAGGTGAAAACACTTTCCCAGGAAATTATTTGTATGGTACATGAGTGGATAGCCTGGACAAGCAGGTACTACTTTCTTCCCTTAGCTCTTCCCGAGGATATGAAAGGAGTTAATCCCTCATATACTGTGTGAGCTGTAGGCTTTTTTTCCCCTATGATTCAAAAAAAAAGGATAACTGAGGAAAAGGAAGAGCATATTGAATATTGATTTTTTTTGTCTCAAACGTAAGTGAGTCCATTTTGGGAATGGGTGCAAAAAAGGACTGTTTACTAATGATATCCTGATCCTAAATGGCTTCTGAAAGTTACTGATCAGTAACCGGACCAAGTTTAACCTCCTGCATATAATTCTCCTCTCTCTTGCTCTAGAAAGCAGATCATTTAGACCAAGTTTTTGAAGGACTATGTTACTGAGTTGGTGAGATGAGATTTCACAGCGACATACAAAAGCAGTAGAAAGGTGTGAAAATGTTCATTGACAAGATTATACTGGTTAAAATACAGAATGTAAAGTATCTTTCTATAAAATTCAGTTCCAGGTAGAAAAAATAGTCTTAATCCCAATCTCACTTCTACCATATTAACATAGCTTCATTGTCTTCAGAACTATACCCTGTAGACAAGTAACATAAATATACACTATTGAAGTCAATGGGTCTCTGATGACTCACATAAGTTGGAGTTGCAGTTCAGCTTGTTGTCTGCAGAAATTTCCAAACTTGGAAACTCTTTCTCACATTTCTAGCAAAGTCAAAACAGGTCTTTGTGAAATAACTGCAGCAAACAGTAAATGATGTATGAAATGAAATATCTCATCCATCCCATACATGAAGAATGTGCAGAGGAAGCTTTGCTGCTTTCACCACGCAGTTTCAAATGAGTCTCTGATGCAGAACCATCATTTGCGAGGAGTAATGGGAGGAAGGGGGTGATACTGTCATTCTTATCTGCTGTCAGGTGTGGCACTTCCATACAGAGAGATTCAGATTTTATCCCTTCCTTGTTTTATGTAATAAATACCATCCTATAGTCTCTCAAGCAACTTCCATTGAGTTTGATGGGAGCTGAGCCTGCAGGGCTGGGGATCTATTCACCTCTATATAAATATTATACATTAAGTTAAATTTTTATATATAACAGATCTGATCTCTTAGCACATGTCTACGCTACATAGTGAAGTGATGTGTTAAAAACCCCTAAGTTTTCCATCAATAAACTGCCATATCTAGTGTCTTGATATACAAATGTATTGTCTCGGGTCACAAAACCAGTACTGATTTACCAGCTTGGTGATGTGTTTGAGCTATTTTTGTTTGCAAGATATTGCTCATGCAGCACCAGCTCTGCACCATGTAGCATTCAAGCCTTCAGAAAGTCTACATTTCACCTGAATTCCTCCATTTTGAAGTTACATAGCTGGTTCATGCAACTTATCTAGGTTTTTTCACTAGGCAGGTCCAAATAGTAGTTCACCTTACTGAATATAAACATCTCTCTGCACAGCTTTTATGAGCTTAGTCAGAGCAGAAGGAACCTAGATGACTGGTTTAAATCATTTCAGCCCAGTGAAGTTAGATGTGGTGAACCCCACCTGTACGTAACAATTCAAGTCATTGTAAGATTTCTGCTGTGTACAACAACAAATAGTACAAAAGTGAAAAATGTTCTTTTTGATTCTGTGCCAGGAGAAAAATGAGTTCTAAGTTCTGAAATTTAAAAAAAAAAGCCACAACAAGGCTGAGGAAGCTTCTGAAAAGGGCCATTTGTTTCCAAAACTGTGCTCATTTTTAGTGACATGAAGTCTTTGTGTCCTAATGTGATGAGCAAATGAGCTTTGCAGTATGCTTATGATTTTGAAAACCTGAATCTGCAGATATTTACTTTTTTGTTGGTATCTGCTATGACAACCATGTCTAACCCGCACAGGACAGAAGTTTAACCAGGATCATGCAACCATTCTCTGCCTATGTCAGTAATTTTTCTCACCATAATATTATGGATGGACATGGATTAGACTCTGTGGTGACTATGTGGGGACTGGTTTCCAGTAGCACTCAGGCAGTCAGCAAAGCAGCTCATATTCAGAGTATGGGTGTTTAAGTATCTCTAAAATTCATGCTGTTTTCATACATCACATCTCTAAATTCTTAGCCTCCTCTATTATTCATTTGACTGTGAAGGTCTGCTTGGCATACATGTGGTAGGAAATTTAGCCATCAGGCTTGGGGTGCTTCTGAGTTCCAGTGTGCTCTTCCTGAAGCTTTGTCAGAAACAGTTTGCTTGTCTCTGAAAGCAGAGTGATTTGATCACTCTTGGCAGTAACAGTTTCCCCCACGTATTTTGTTTTGTTCCAAGAATGCCAAGAAAATGTTCCTTCTTTTAGAAAATAGTCCTCTCCCTGCTGAATTCACATTAAGATATCCTCAGAGGGCTTTGCTGTCACCTTCTGTAGGTTAAAACAACGGGATGTCCCCCCTTCCTCCCCCTAACTTTGAAGAACATCACACTGGGTTGCCTTTTAAAGCTTTTGAGCTACAGTCTGTTATCTACATGTAGGCAGCATCATGCCAAAGAGCAGCATCTAAGAACCTGAAAACTGCATTTGCTTTTTAGTAGAAGAGAATCAACATGCAGAGTTATTAGATATCCTCATTCTCTACCGCTCTGTAGGATATGTGAATGTGGCAGCTGCTGCTGTGATTTCTGTGCAGTGTGGACACATCCAAGTTAACGAGAAAATAGCCTGCTAAGACAGAAGCAACCATTTAGCCTGTCCATTCCCAAATGTCACACGATTTTCTGTGCTGTTTGGTCCAGTCTGCTTGGGTCACAAGCCAGCTAATTCCAAAGCAGTCCATATGTATTTTTTCCAGATGATAGGTACAGTGATGCAGCTAAGATTCATGACAGAATGGGTAAGAAACAGAAGATTTCCATACCTCATGTTACTTATCTACCTCAAGAATACATATCTATCTACTTCCAAAAGGGATGGAGGGGTTGACAAGCTGATGCTGACATGAGAGCATCATGTCAGCTGGCCAGAGCAAGAGCTCCACAGAGGAGGTAGCATGGAGTTGAAGAGTTCAGATGAGCATGAGGGAAAAGCACAGTGACACAGCGTGAACAAGGGAAGCATGTAGTCTTCCATCCCCAGAGCAGGCCATTGTAAAAGGGAAACTTCTTCCCTCTCCTGCATCTGGGATTTTTGCAGGGGCTTTGACACACAACAAAGTTATCATGTGCTGATCATTTATCAGCTGAACCTTAGTAACTGTTCATGGTGAACTGGATGTGCTTTGACTTCACTTAAGCCTCTTTTACTGTCTGCTAAAAGATATGAAATTACATTTGCCACCTTTGTTTTAGAATGAAGATCCATCTTATGGTATTTGGAGAAAAGTTTAATTTAAGAATCTCTCACCTACTCTAGTAACTAAAACCAGACCATGAGATATGGTCCTATGAGCAGAGAACAGATAACCCCTGTCCTCCCATCCCTTTGTGATAATATTTTCCTGACCCAGCAACCAGAGCATCACTTTCCCAAACTTGTGTGCACTGGAAGACATACACATGGACACTGCTGCCAGCCCAATGATGTACTTGGAGCTCTTACTCTTGGTCAACATTTAATACCACCTCAAATACCTACCCAAGAAGATAGGAAAATAAGGTCAAGATTACTTCTAATACCAAATATATTACCATAATGCATGATATTACCCATGTAATCCAGACACACAAAGAGGAGAAAGAGCACCTCTAAGACATGTGCTTTCTTAGAACTCATGATTAATGAGGGGAGGGGAGGAGTGAGGAAAGACAGAGGGAGATTTTGTTTTGAATTGCCATTTTTAGAGAAATTGCCCCTACGGTCAAAACATTGATCCAATTTACCAGCGTTTAGATGCTACAGAGGAGTCAGAGCAATCAAAAGTTTAAAAAAAAAAAAAAAAAGGAAGAGGAAAAAAGTTAGACTGAGTTTTAAGGAAAACAGAACAAAAGAAAACACTTTAAAAAGAGAGCTACAGTGAATTCCTAAGAGAAATGGTAGAAATGCCAAAGCATTCACTGTATAATTTTTTTCTGGCCAGAGCAGAAAATATACTTTGAAGAACAATTCTTCATTATCAGGGCAATTAATTTTATTTCCTACTATAACTTTCCTATCTTAGGTTTCTATGAATATGTGAGCTAAGCCAATGGGGGAAAGCTGTTAGCTTTGGAGGTCTGTAGCAGAAGAATAGCATTAATGCAATTCTGTTACTAAAGACCTAAAACCTAAAGATTTTATTTATTTTTTTTCTTCCAGGTGATGAAAGAATTCTAAGTGACAACAGCCTGTGGGAAAAAAATGAGGAATGTGTAGGGAAATATAGCTATACTACTTTTGTTAACTTGTGTTCCCAATCCCAGCTTGAAACATCAGGTTTCTGTGACTATAGCTAGGGGAATATCTATGTAATTACTTTAGGAAATGTCCCTGCTTTTGCTAAGCAGCGGAGCAGGTTCATGTTTCTTTGCAACTTCACTGTGAACTTTAATCTTTATGTTCGTGTATGTCTCGTTAAATACCTTCAAGGCTTTCCCCTTCTGCTACTTACAACTACATTCCTATTAAATCTGGCATTTCACTGTTGTTTCTAAGAGATTGAATATAGATTCTCTTATACATAGCTTGAACCTTTGATATTTGCATCCAAGAGTGTTCAAGAAATATCACTGTATAGTTACAGAAATATCCTATATACAAACACCCTATAAGAAACAAAGGCTTGGATCAGAGTCCTTTATTCTCTGAATAGGTGTTTTGCTTTTAATGCTATCTTCCTCTTGTTTACTTGGAAGGTTTGCAACCATACCTCATTTCAGAAGAAATGATAATTCAGAGGAACTGGTCACTCCTGACAACAAAAGGATATTTTATGTGGTCCTCCATAGATCTTTTTTATCTCTACTTTGTCCCAAAGAGAAATAAACAAAATCATACAGGTTCAGCCACATGAATTTCAGTTCATTAGAAATGTTGGAAGGAAAGTAATAGCTTATCAATTGGAAACAGTATAAAAAAGTCAGAAAAAAATACAATGTATTATCCAGGCAGCCACACTGAGAGAACAAATGAAAGATTAATAGTTCATATGTTTTTTGTTGTGGTACATTGACACCTTTGACCAAAAGGAGGGAAAAGATCCTTCTGATAGAATTAAATAGTGACTTCTCAGACATCTGCACTAGATTCTTTAAGGGGGTTAGCAAACAGAGAAGATCAAGACCTACATTTTCCTAGAGCCTGCTATGTGATCACTTCCACAGTGCAAAATAAGTCTAAGGAAGCAATCACATGTCTAAATTCTTTTATGTACATGTTCATAGGCTTTCTTTTTTAAAACAGTAACTCTGTGGAGTTATTGGTGTGTTTTTACTAGAAGAAATACTGTTGCATTTGAGATTTTGCACTAGAAAATCACAGAATTCATTTTGTGTTGCCTGTTTATAAGTTTTATTTTACTTTTATAGATCTGGTTATGGATGTGGAGTACGAAGTTGAGTAACATACCTTTTAAATGGTTTAGGATCAGATTCATTCAGGGCACTTCCGATGTTTTCTTGTTTTGGTTTTACAAGGGAAGGTATTGATATTGTAAAAGCTGAGTGTAAAACAGGCTATATTGCATTTGTCTAAACAGCAGGGCGTGCTCCCGTGCATATAGGAGTAATTGTGCCCTCTCCCCTTTGCCAGCAGTGATGTATCAAACCTCTCCTGCGCACCCCCAGGGCTGCAGCACAGACGAACATTGCTCTAGACATGGGGGTGCCCTGGGGAGACACTCTTTTGGATCAGAGCTGATGGTATACTTTGCAGCTGAGGTGGTCTAGAGACAATATGGGTATAACAGACCCCTTGTAATCATGAGGTACCAGGCACAAGCCTGTTTTGGAGAACACCTGGATCCCTGTCTCTGATGCTACCCTGCAAAAGGGTCACTGTGTGCTTGCAATGGTCAATTCCTCTATCTGTATCACCCAGTAGATGCAGCGCCAGGTTCTCCATTGCAGGTGGGAGGGAAGAATGGGCCAGAATGGTACAACAGCCACTTTGTGATGCTAGGTTTAGTCCACAAACCTCTGCTTGAAAAGTCCTGCTGGTTCTCACAGGCTAAATCAGATGTGGTGAGGCTGGTGCCTCACAGACAAGGATCTGGGGGCCCCTCCAACCTCTGGGGCCTCTACCTCTGCCCCAGTGTTGTTATGACTCCGTGACAGACTGGAGCAATCGCTCCCACGCCTTGTTTTAAACTAACAGGTGCCAAGTTTAGATACATGGGAGACAAGGGCGCTGGACCATCCATGTTTCATCACATCCCAGAAACAAGGTGTTAACACAGACAAAGTCTTCCTTTATAAAAATCATCTAAGCTGAATATAGTATCAATATATTTGCACCTAAGCATGAAATATTGTACAGTTTTCAAGTATACAGTTGTAATTATCTGCCAGTCACATCTATCCATAACTAATATTGATTTTGGGTGCAAAACAAAACTCTCTACAGCAATGTATAAAGTCACTATATAAAAGAAACCTCTCTGTGACTCTAATTTCTCTGGCTGTATCTGCAGACGTGAAAATTTTGCATTTCTCTACATAATGATTTATTCCTCTGTTATGATATTCCTTTTGTGGACTGTCAATATATAATTAGAGATGTGTGTTGTATGTCACTGTGTTAGTCATACTACAAAACATGAAGGTTCAGATTGACTCCTGTAAATCAGTAAAGCTCCATTAAAATCAATAGAGCTGCAGTGATCTGATCTTCTTGTACATCTTAATTTCATTATTTTCTTCCTTTCATGTAAATCAAAACACTGTTTTTTTGAACACAGATAACTTGTTTTTCTTAAATTTACTCAACACAATACCAGATTTTTATAGAAATAATTACAGAGAGTAGCTATAGTTAACAATAGGAAGATTAAATACAGAATGTTGTGTCATAGTGCAAAAAAAAGCAACTGATACCACATCCTGCTCTAATTAAAGTATGTTAATTGTGGGAACAAATTTATTCAAATTATACTTTCTATGTGTAAGTGCAATATATAACAGATTTTTAAATATTTCTGCAAGCATGGAAGTAAGATAATTGAAATCCCTCATCTTATGTTTCAGTTAGAGTTAGCCAGTTCCCATTTTCTAATGCCATGTATGAAACACTATGTTACAGATAAAAAGCTAAGTGAAAAAGCTGAGTTACTAATTTTAATCTAGAAGGATGATTTTAACACTATGAAACCAACAGGAACAATGGGGGCTTGGTATCACTGGCTGTTTTCTGATTTGGAAGATTTCCAAAGAAACTCTGAACTGGAAAAAAGCTTTAGTCATTTGTACTCCCTTGGGCACCGTCTCCATTTAAAGGCACTCTGCTACGTGTGTGTGCTGGATGACACGGTCAGGAAGTTGCCTGGTGATAGTATCAAGACAGATAATCTTAGAGCCATATCCCATTGCCACAGAGTTTACCTGAAGTAGTCCTTCCGTGGGTGTCAATGGACTTAGAGGCTCTCAGGCCTCAAATCAGTTTCTTAAACACAGGCAGCTAGCGTCATCTGAAATGTGCTTGGGTATCTGAGACATCCAACTGGGCAATATGAACCCATGACTTTCAGGAGTAACAGCTGAATCTAGACTTGTGGGATCCCCTCAGGCACAGCAAACGGCACTAAGTGCCTCTGTGTGGGCAACTGAATTGAGCCCCCAGGGCTGAATTAATTTTCCCTAACTAGACTTACACAATGTACATTTCTATATCTGAGTTAGTCTCCCTGTCAGACCTTTACAGATAGGAATAGGTACAGTGCATTTAACTTATTTCAGATGTTTACATTGGGATGAGAAGTCTTGTCCCCAGTTCCCTTCACTGGCTCTAAAAAGATTTCAGAAAACTCAGTTATTGGCATCTTCAATGTAGATACCTTAGCCTGATGCAGTGCTCTAAATACAAACATTAAGGGTCATCTGCTATCCTGCCTGTATCTGAGTTGCCTAGTAGCTCACATTAGTGCCCATTTCATAACACCTATCTGTTTACCCTGCAGAATGCCTTTGTGTGCTGTGGATCTACCTGCTTGCATGGTTAGTGTCCCATAAGCCTTAGAAATCTAATTAAACCAAAGAGGAAGTTTATGGCAAATTCAGAACTTCGACTTCATCATTTTGACCACTGCCTAGCTTGCCTACACATTTTTCCTCTGATAATTAGTGACAGTCCTCCACAGGAGGAAGGTCCTTGTGGTTCCATTATTTCACAGCTTCCTGCCTCTGGCTGAGTAGAAGAAAGGGGTATTGGTACCGTAAGACATTAATTTAAGGCAGCAAGATGGTAACTGGAAGCTTTCTGCTAACTTTAATGAACTTTGGACTGGAATCATAAAGACAAAGTCTCAACAAACACATTCACTGAGAGAGTGACTTGCTGAAATAAGTCATACAAGGCTAATCAATGGTTTCACACTGTTCCCATGACCCTGTATGCCTTCACGTTTCTCAGTATGATGCAATCTCTTCACACTATCCAATGGCTATGGGGAATTTGTGTCTTGATTTCCATTTGAATTGTGACTCTACACTTCTCTGAAGTATCGGTCTGCTGTGGGTTGGCCTTGGCCAGCAGCTACACACCCACACAGCCATTTGCTCACTCCCCTGTCCCTCCAGGCTCCCCACAGGATGGGGGAGAGATTAAGAACAAGAGTGAGAAAACTTGTGGGTCAAGATAATGACACTTTAATAAGTGAAGGAAAGATTAAAAAAAAAAAACAACCACTAAAGAAAAAAAAAAGTGATGCAAAAATAGACCTTTGGCCAGTTGGGGAGAGCTTTCCAAGCTGTGTGACCTTCCCAATCTCTTGCCCACCCCCCGCCTACTCACCAGGGAACCAGAGTGGGAAAAAGAGAAAACCTTGCCATTGTGCAAGCACTGTTCAGCAATAGCCAAAACACTGGTGCATCATCAACACAGTTTTAGCCACAAATCCAAAACACAACACCACACAGGCTGCTATAAAGGAAATTAAGTCCATCCCAGCCACACCCAGTAGAGGTTCTAATGTCATTGCCTTCTTGGGGGCAAGGCAAAATCAGGAGTACTGGAGAACTGTACGGTTTATCTATGTGCTACCACCTATTGAGGGCTGGACGCAGTAAAGGGCTGAAGGTGTAAGATGAGTGGAGCAGGTCCACAATCAGAGTGAACATCTAATCTGTTTGTAGCTCCCAGAGTAACCTAACTGTTGTTATTAAGGGCTAATTGTTGATTTGCTGCATGCATGGTCTAAAATGGAAAAGCAGTAAGATAGTATTCTTTGTCACTTCAGATCAGATTCCCAAAGGCAGAATGAAGGGTGCATTGGGTTATTTTCATATTGTCCATTTTTCTGGCCCAACCTAAGCAACAGCATGAATTTCACTTTAAAGGGAATACAGAAATAAATATATAGGTTTACATATTAAAATACACAAACCGTTCACTATACTGTCTAAGCCTTTTACCAGGAAACCAGAATTTTTCTGCTTGTTTTGTATCTGTTGAATCCCTCCCCACTTTGATTGCACATCTTTTCCCTCCTGCTCTAAATAGACAGAGATCATCACCACATTTTACTGAACATTTGCCAAGAGAAGGTGCTGGGTTTTATGTGAGGTGTTGGAAACATCTCAAAATATAGGTTGTTCAGCAGAACACTCAGCTTTTAAATTGGTTTAGGTTTTTTTTCCCCTGAAAAGTGTCATATAGGCACACAAAATATTTTTCTGTGGCTGTTTGTGTGGAACAGCCAACTAGTAACAAGCTGGTGCTCAGTCCATCAGTAGTTGAAGTGTTTTGTTTGGAAACTCCGGCCTTGCTTTTTGGGTTATTTTTTTTTTTTTCAGTTGAAAAAGCTGTTGTTATCACACCATGCAAGCAACAGCGAGGCCAACTGTCTCAAATATTGCTTTGCTTGCAGCCTCATTGGCACTTATTTAATTATTGTCTCATTTAATTTAAACTGCATACTGTAATAACATTTTAGTACTTTAAGCCAAAGACAACACTTGAGAACTTTTTGTCACTTATAAATAGAGACTCAGAAAAGGATAGGGGCACGTGGATGCATTTCTCATTTAATATATAGTTAAGTTAATTATATTACTTAATAAGAAGGATTGTGCGTGAAAATATTGGATGCAGCCAGGAGGTTTTTATATAATTAACAGTTTTTCAAAATACATTGGTTGTATACTGATACTCTGGCTTTTTCTTTTGGGCTGAGGAAATAACTGGAACCGTACGTTGGGTTTTACAAGATTTAACTTCATCTTTGCTTGCGTGATGACAGTAAGTCAGAGGCTGTAACTGGAATCTAGTGTGAATGAGTTCAGCCAGTGTTTCTCATTATTATATAGACTGAGCCAATATGCTGGATTCAGACATTTTTGGGTTTTGGTGCATTTGAAATCCCCATCAATGTGCATGTTTCAACATGTCCTCATCTTTAGGGACTTTTGTGAGCTCATTGGAGAAAAAAAATAACAATTGTGTTGTGGACAAGTAACTGTTCATCTCAACTGATTAAAATCAATTCTCTGTAACATCAGATGTTTGGTGACAACTTTAAGACTACCATAGTTCCTCTTGCCTGTCCCCAGACAGTGTATATCATGAGGGAATACCTCCATGCTGACTTTTGAGTCAGTCACCATGCCCATGTAGCACTGTGCAACACAGGAGGAGGCGTTAACTTTTTCCCTTCAAATGCTACAGGTACATAACCAGGAGATGGTGACTGAACCAATAAATCCTTCCTCTCAGGGCATTTTCAACATGAGTACCATACTAACATGACAAGGTTTCACTGGATTTTGCTGAAGCAAAGTCCCCATCAGGCTTCACTGAGTCCTTAGAACATGCCTCTTTTTCAAGCACCTCTCTATGCTTGGGAAGAAAATTCTGGTTTGTCCCTTTTTTTCTCCAAGTCACCCATGCATTTGTCACAAGACACATAGGCTGAAGAACAAAGCACAATTACAGAGCAGGATGCCAACACATTGACCTGTGTCCTGGTTTCAGCTGGGATAGAGTTAATTTTCCTCCTAGTAGCTGCTATAGTGCTGTGTTTTGGATTTAGGATGAGAATAATGTCGATAACACACTGGTGTTTTAGCTGTAGCTAAGCAGTGTTTACACTAAGTCAAGGACTCTTCATCTTCTCGTGCTGCCCTGCCAGTGAGGAGGCTGGGGGTGAGGGGGTGCACAAGAAGTTGGGAGGGGACACAGCCAAGACCGCTGACCCAACCAGCCGAAGGGATATTCCATACTGTACGATGTCATGCTCAATATATAAACCAGGGGGAAAGCTGGCCGGGGGCCAGCTGCTCGGGGACTGGCTGGGCATTGGTTGGCGAGTTGTGAGCAATTTCATTGTCCACCACTTGTTTTGTATATTCTAATTCTTTTTTCTCTATTATTATTATTTCCCCTTCTTTTTCTGTCCTATTAAACTGTCTTTATCTCAACCCACAAATGTTACTCTTTTTCTGATTCTCTCCCCCATCCCACTGGGGACAGGGAGTGAGTGATGTGCTGTGTGGTGTTTAGCTGCCTGCTGGGTTAAACCATGACAACCAGAAATATGGAAAGTGCTCTTTCCCTCCCTGCTGAAGAAAGAGCAGATGAGAAATAAACATATAAAAAAACCAAACCACAACAAAAAATCTATCCAATTTAGTAACAAGAAAATAAAGGATTCATAAATGACAATTTAGTCCTTAGAAAATGTTGAAGTTCCACCAGGAATACACTTGGCCCAGGAGGAGTAACAAATTATAATCCTCAATGTGAAAGAATTATTATTGCTTTCATCCAAAGTACTGATGAAGTACGACTGAGAAAATAAGAACCAAAAGCAAAATATAAATAAATATTTCCATCTTAAGAAATAAGACTACAGTTGGTGAGACCATTTATTACACTGTGTTCCTACTATCCTTCAGTTTTTGTATCTGTCTACTTATCTTCTAAATCTTTTATTGTCTGCATTAAGGACACAAATGAAGGAATGCTTACCTGTTTAAGGTTTTCTTTTGCGCTTCCCAGGGTGAATTCAGACTAGTGTTTTTCTGTAGTGTGCCTGGTTTTCCCTTCTGGTTTATTTTATGTGTGGAACTGTATTGGTTTTGTGTGGCAAGGTTTTGGTAGCGGGGGGGGTTACAGGGGTGGCTTCTGTAAGAAGCTGCTGGAAGCTTCCCCTGTGTTCAAGAGAGCCCATACCAGCCGGCTCTAAGACGGACCCGCCGCTGGCCAAGGCCGAGCCAATCAGCGATAGTGGTAACGCCTCTGTGATAACATTTTTAAGAAGGAAAAAAAGTTGGGACAGACGGTATTCGGCAGCCGGAGAGAGGAGCGAGAACATGTAAGAGAAACAACCCTGCGGACACCAAGGTCAGTGAAGAAGGAGGGGGAGGAGATGCTCCAGGTGCCGGAGCAGAGATTCCCCTGCAGCCCGTGGGGAAGACCATGGTGAGGCAGGCTGTCCCCCTGCAGTCCGTGGAGGTCCACGGTGGAGCAGATATCCACCTGCAGCCCGGGGAGGACCCCACGCCGGAGCAGGTGGGTTCCCGAAGGAGGCTGTGACCCCGTGGGAACCCCGCGCTGGAGCAGGCTCCTGGCAGGACCTGCGGATCTGTGGAGAGAGGAGCCCACGGAGCAGGTTTTCTGGCAGGACTTGTGACCCCGTGGGGGGCCCACGCTGGAGCATTCTGTGCCTGAAGGACTGCACACCGTGGAAAGGACCCATGCTGGAGCAGTTCATGAAGAACTGCAGCCTGTGGGAAGGACCCACGTTGGAGAAGTTCGTGGAGGACTGTCTCCCGTGGGTGGGACCCCACGCTGGAGCAGGGGAAGAGTGTGATGAGTCCTCCCCCTGAGGAGGATGAAGCGGCAGAAAATAACGTGTGATGAACTGACCGTAAACCCCATCCCCGTCCCCCTGTGCCGCTGGGGGGTTGGTAGAGAATCCGGGAATGAAGTTGTGCCCGAGAAGAAGGGAGGGGTGGAGGGAAGGTGTTCTGAGATTTGGTTTTATTTCTCATTACCCTACTCCGGTTGATTTGTAATAAATTGAGTTAATTTTTCCCCAAACTGAGTCTGTTTTGCCCGTGACGGTAATTGGTGAGTGATTTCTCCTGTCCTTATCTCGACCCACAAGCTCTTTGTTATATTTTCTCTCCCCTGTCCAGCTGAGAAGGAGGGGGAGTTATAGAATGGCTTTGGTGGGCACCTGGCGTTCAGCCAGGGTTAACCCATCACAGGAACTCATCTCAGTAAACAGAGCCCAGTGGACACTTGAATTTTCATACTTCAATTTATTAGAATGTGATCAAAAATTTTGACATCATTTGGAAAGAAAGGTCATTCCCATGCCTTGTATCTATTAATGAAGTACTGCCGAGCTCAAGAGAGGTATAATTATGCTGTTCTGTGAGAGGTTTATGAAATTTCATTAGTGAAGTCTTTTACCAGTTTTCAAGGCACAGAAAAGAAAGAAAAAAAGTCACCTGATAATATGTTTAAGATTAAAAAAAAAAACGTATACAGGTTTTTTAGAAGGAATGACAACTACAAGTTGTAAAGCACGTCAGCAACTCTAGAAAGAACTTACCAGGAGCCTGGAAAAACAGAGACTGAAATGAAATGTTGTCCTGGTTTTGGCTGGGATAGAGTTAATTTTCTTCCTAGTGCTGTGTTTTGGACTTAGGATGAGAAGAATGTTGATAACACACTGATGTTTTCAGTTGTTGCTAAGTAGTGTTTAGGCTAAGTCAAGGACTCTTCAGCTTCTCATGCCCAGCCAGCAAGAAGGCTGGAGGGGCACAAGAAGTTAGGGGGGACACAGCCAGGACAGCTGACCCAAACTGGCCAACGGGGTATTCCATACCATATGATGTCATGTTGAACAATAAAACTGGGGGGAGTTGGCCGGGGGGAGCGGCCCTCTGCTCGGGGACTGGCTGGGCATCGGTCAGCAGGTGGTGAACAATTGCATTGTGCATCACTTGTTTTGTGTATTCTGTCATCATTATTATTATTTTCCCTTCTTTTTCTGTCCTATTAAACTGTCTTTATCTCAACCCACGAGTTTTACCTTTTTCTGATTCTCTCCCCTATCCTACTTGGGGGGAGTGAGCGAACGGCTGTGTGGTGTTCAGCTGCCTGCCGGGTTAAACCACAACAAATGTGTAACTGGTTTTAGAGGGCAGGGGATGTGCCATGCAAAATAGAATTAAACTGACCTCACAGTTTAAGCTATTTGAACATGTGAATGGCAAAGGTTTTGTCATATGTCTTTGTGCTAGCCATCAGTATAACTAATGTGTGTCTCCACGCTGCATTGTCTCTCCCCACAGGATTGTGCTCCTGAATGGTGTTTAAAATAAAGCTAATGGTATACTATGTTGATCCTGTGAGGAGCTTGAATTCAGGGGTGAGATTACCCCTTCTTGGCTGACAGAGATAAAATGCATGCAAGAAAGGATTCCCGAGACGTTTTTAAGTCAGTGACAGAGTCAAAAAGAATTGTGGCCAGCTTTTTCCCAGAAGAATTGTCTTCTCCTATAATGTGACATTTAGTATTTATGTGAACTTTTGCTAATGTGTCACACTGCAGAAGACTGTATGAATATTTTGTCCCCAAGGCAGAAATCACACCCAATACCTCCCTAATGTAATGTAATTAATTAATGTATTGCTTTTCATCAGAAGAATCTCTCTGGCTGTTTTGCATAATTATAGCTGGGTTCATATTTATCAGAAACCTCTCTAGAACAGCCACAAACAAGATTTGCTTTCCTAAGCCCACTGTATCTCATTATGACCGTGGAGAGATCATGTCCTGCTGGAATTCACGATCTCAAGGGATATAGGCCAGGCAAAAAGTATAGACATGACCCTGAACCTTAGGAAAGTGAACTTTTAGTTGTTTAAAGAACCAGTGGATGGGACCCTCTGGGAAACTGTCCTCAGGGATAAAGGAGCAGAAGACAGCTGTCAGCTATTTAAAGACATTTTCCTTAAAGTACAAGAACTCTCAATTCCCATGTTCAAGAAATAGGGCAAGGAAGGTAGGAGACCAGTGTGGTCAAGTAAGGACCTCCTGGTCAAACTGAAACACAAAAGGGAAATGCATAGGCAGTGGAAGCAGGAACGTGCATCCTGGGGAGAATATAGGGATACTGCCTGAGAGTGTAAGGATGGGATCCGGATAGATAAGGCACAGCTGGAGCTAAATTTGGTAAGAAGTGTGAAGTATAATAAGAAGGGCTTCTACAAGTACGTTGGTCAGAAAAGGAAGACAAAAGAAATTGTACCCTAGGGATAAATGAGATGGGGGAACTGGTGACAACTGACATGGAGAAGGCTGACGTACTAAAATTTTTTTTTTTTTGCCTCATTTTTCACTGGGAATTGCTCTTCCTGCACCTTTCAAATGGATGGACCTCAAGACAAGGACTGGGGGAATGAAGTCCCACCCATCATAGGAGAAGATCAGGTTCGAGAAACCTGATATACATAAATCCATGAGACCCAATGAGAAGCATCCCAGGGAACTGGCAGATGTAGTTGCTAAGGCTCTCTCCATCATATTTCAAAAGTCATGGCAGTCAGGCGAAGTCCCCCAGTGACTGGAAAAAGGGAATTATCATGCCTATTTTTAAAGAGTAGAAAGCAGGACCCTGGGAACTACCATCCAGTCAGCCTGACCTCTGTGCCTGGTAAGATCATGGAACAGATCCTCCTGGAAGCTATGCTAAGGCACATGGAGGACAGGGAGGTGATTCAAGACAGCCAGCATGGCTTCACCAAGGGCAAGTCCTGCCTGACCAACCTAGTGACCTTCTGCGATGGAGTGACTATGTCAGTGGAAAAGGGAAGAGCTACAGATGTCACCTGTCTGGACTTCTGTAAGGCCTTGGACACAGTCCCCCACAACATGCTTCTCTCTAAATTGGAGAGATATGGATTTGATGGACTGTGAGGTGTCATGGTTTAACCCCAACAAACACCACGCAGCTGCTCACTCACTCTCCCCCCACAGTGGGATGGGGGAGAGAATCGGAAGAAAAAAGGTAAAACTCATGGGTTGAGATAAGAACAGTTTAACAGAACAGAAAGGAAGAAAAAAAAATTATAATAATAACAATAATAAAATGACAATAATAATAATAAAAAAAGAATTGGAATACACAAAACAAGTGATGCACAATGCAATTGCTCACCACCCACCGACTGATGCCCAGTTAGTTCCCAAGCAGCAATCCCCCCAGGCCAAATCCTCCCAGTTTATATACCGGGCATGACGCCATGTGGTCTGGAATATCCCTTTGGCCAGTTTGGGTCAGCTGCCCTGGCTGTGTCCCCTCCCAACTTCTTGTGCCCCTCCAGCCTTCTTGCTGGCTGGGCATGAGAAGCTGAAAAATCCTTGACTTTTAGTCTAAACACTACTTAGCAACAACTGAAAACATCAGTGTTATCAACATTCTTCTTATCCTAAATCCAAAACACAGCACTCTACCAGCTACTAGGAAGAAAATTAACTCTATCCCAGCCAAAACCAGGACAAGTAGTTAAAGAATTGGCTTAGATGCTCACATCCAAAGAGTTACAGTCAGCAGCTCAATGTCTGGAGTGACAAGTGGTGTCCCACAGGAGTCCGTATTGGGACCAGTACTGTTTAATATCTTCATCAATTACATAGACAGTGGGATCGAGTGCACCCTCAGCAAGTTTGCAGATGACTCCACGCTGAGTGGTGCAGTTGATCTGCTTGGGAAGGGATATTATCCAGAGGCACTTTGACAGGCTTGAGGAGTGGGCCCAAGTCAATCTCATGAAGTTCAACAAGGCCAAGTGCAAGGTCCTGCACCTGGGTTGGTGCAGTCACCAGTATCAGTGCAGTTTGAGTGATGAATTGATTGAAAGCAGCCCTGCAGAGAAGGACTTGGGTATATGGGTAGACAAAAAGTTGGACATGAGCTGGCACTGAGCCCAGAAAGCCAATCATATCCTGGGCTGCACAAAAAGAAGCATGGCCAGCAGGTTTAGGGTTATTCCCTCCCTCTAGTCTGCTCTGGTGAGACCCCACCTGGAGTACTGCATCCAGCCCTGGGGTCCCCAGACCTGTTGGAGTGGGTCCAGAGGGCTACAAAAATGATCAGAGGTCTGGAGCACCTCCCCTATAAAGAAGGG
Source organism: Harpia harpyja (assembly GCF_026419915.1). Classification (NCBI taxonomy): domain Eukaryota; kingdom Metazoa; phylum Chordata; class Aves; order Accipitriformes; family Accipitridae; genus Harpia; species Harpia harpyja. The sequence goes on from NC_068944.1 coordinate 72,641,094, forward strand.
CTGAGAGTTGGAGTTGTTCAGCCTGGGGAAGAGAAGGCTACACGGAAAACTTTTTGTAGCCTTTCAATACTTAAATGGGGCTTATAAGAAAGACGGAGAGAAACTTTTTGCAAGGTTTGTCGTGCTAAGACAGGAGGCAACAGTTTTAAACTGAAAGGGGGTAGATCTAGATTAAATATAAGGAAGAAATTTTTTACCGTGATGGTGGTGAGACACTGGAACAGGTTGCCCAGAGAATTTGTGGATTCCCCATCACTGAAAGTGTTCAAGGTCAGGTTGGATGGGGCTTTGAGCAACCTCATCTAGTGAAAGAACTCTCTGTCCATGGCAGGGCAGTTGGACTAGATGATCTTTAAAAGTTCCTTCCAACCCAAACCATTCCATGACTATGCAGTTAACTACTCTTTGTGCCTGCCTGCCTTTGAATGCGCATTCACAGATTTAGGGTTATATATGAAATCTCCTTTAGGGCACAATCTCTGTGTTTTAATACTAACACTGAGCACTGTGTCAGGCTGTCTCTGAAGGGGTTTGGCAAGTGACTCATTAAACTGTCTGGAGGATGCTGCATATGGCCAACTTTGAATTGAATCAGTGAGCTCACAAAGAAGAGTACAATATCACAGCACTGAATTAAGTAATCTTCAGGGCATCTCTTTAATACAAACAGATCCTCATCTGACACAACTGTTCCCACTTTCTGACTGTTCTTACTAGGAAGGCTGATCCTATTTATGAAGCAGTCATTTGGCATTTATGAGTCTTAGATTAAATTTCTTGTACCTCTGCAGACTTTCTTTGTGACCTTGGACAAATCTTTTTGGAAAAGATGTTTAAAGGTATCGAACACCTACAGCTGTAAAGATGTGTCTAGTGATTTAAATGGCACATGGACATCTTTGAAAATGACACAGAACACCAAATATCTTATTTTCAAATATTCCTTTTAGTCTTTTTGTTCTTCCGTTGTTCATCAGTAGATAGGAGATAAGAGCACTTTCCTGCCTCATGGGATAAAAATCCATCAGGATTGTGACATTTTTTCTTTATCCATATAAGAAATATGAGATTGAAAAGTTTTAATGCAGGTGTTAGATGGACAGAGGTACACATCATTCTTAGTATCATCTGAAAAATCACAGATTACAGTAGTACGTATTTTATCATAGTAAGACAACTTTGAAATATCCAAGCTGTGTATTTATCAAATAAAATAATTGTATACAAAGAACCCTCCTGTTATTCTAAACCCACTATTTATGGCAAGAGTTCTCAAAAGCAGATGTATTAATATAGGTATACATATATACTAAATGGCACACTATAAAAGCAGGGGTATATAACTGAAAATTACAGCTAAAATTACATCAGGAAGTGGTGGCATCTAGTAGCACAGGTCTAAGAACAAAACAACCAAATACAGATACAATAACCTGTTTCTACAACAAGGTTATTTGCCTGATCAGATGTTTCTGTCTGTACTCTTTCCCTTGGCTTGCAGCACGCTGAAGCTACAGATCAATATTTTCTTCTACAAAAGACTACAAATCCTTGTGACAGTGAAATCCTTAGTCAAGAGACAATCACAAATATGTTTTTGCCTAATTGGTTCTAATACTGCTTGTGCCACTGCAGTGTGCCTTTGTAATCATTCTTTTAATGGCCAGAACTGAGCAACATGTGGAAAGTTTAGTGAAGAAGGCTGTTTTGTAGGATAATAACATATCAGAGCATCTGAACTTGAAAGTAATGTTCTTTAACGCAGTCATCTAAGTCTGTCATAATCATAACTATCTCCACCCTTTTTATTTGCACTAAGTGCCCAGCAGAAATCATCTCTTCTACACTCTGCAGTTCTTTATGCGATTGTTTTTGCTCTGTGATCAGTTGTTTTGTTGCTTAAGTGACAGCTTAATACATATTTCTTGACTAGCCTTTGTGTATGTTTGTGCCCATGTATTGTGTCATTTAGTAAAAGTAAAGTGAACCTCTCCTACAGACATGGGTCATCCTGCAAGGGGGGGAATTCACAATAGCCTCTCTTCCTATCTCCATATAATTCTTCACCAAAACAAGACCTGATGTTGGTCATTAATGGAGAATACAAGAAAAAGCAGGCAGGAAATTCAGGGGACAGTTCAATTATTAACTTCTGCCTATCTCAGAATATTGAATGAGTTGACCAAATTTGCTGGTCTGACTGAAAGTTAACCCAGAATAAGACCCAATAAAAAAATTGGTTTTCATTTGGATCAGTTAGTGAGTTAGTGATCTTACCGAAGTATTATCACTGGAGCTACATAAAAGACAGGGCTGGCGTGCTTGTGTAAGGAAGAGAGAGAGCAGGAATAGCCCTTTTGGAATTAGTGCCTATTACAGATTGATTCAGCTGGCTGTAAAACCACAGAATTAGAGCAGACTTCACTTAATAAGCACAATTCTGTGCTTTCTCTATAGTAAGCAACAAAAGGACTAGGATATTTTTTATTAAAATGTTCTTAAACATATATTTCTTACATACAAGCATATTAATCACATTTCTCTTTAGAAGTTTTTGGTATTCCAGTTATTATTGTAATGCTTCAGAAGCTATTCCCCATGGTTGCATTCTTGAATGGGGGCCACCGGAGATTAAAGGAAAAGCTCCCAAAAGGGAAGACATCCTATGTGATGGGCAGAGTGGCCTGATATTAGAACACATGGTTTGAGCTGGACATACACTGCTCCACTGTGATTTTAAAAATCATTTTCCCTTTCTTATATCTCAGCTTTGACAGCTATAAAGCAGAAATAATTATATAGGCCTCCTCTGAAAGAGCATTCAGATTTGTGAGAACAAAGTGCTCTTGGAGAAATGTGTATTATCAACAGTAATTAAGCCTTGTTGAGGTTAATGGAAGCAAGAAGACCTGGGGATAAGCTGGAGCTCAATCTCCTTTTTTTCTGTACACCACTTCATTGTGCTTATCATTGATGAAATCTGAAAGAAAAGCATCATTTAGGTAACTAAAGTGCTTAAACCCATGCCCAATTTTAGAGATATAAGAGGTTCTGCTGCCGTTATTGACATTGCCTGCATGGTAAGGCTTGTCACGTGTGTCAGCAAGGACTGATGATGAGTTGATAATAAAAACCTGTCTTTGAAATGGGTGGGAAATTTGTTTTGGATGGTTAGAATGTGGTCAATAACAGTCTGCCCTGTACTGTGTTCCTTAAAAGAAATGTCATCCTTAACATTCCTTCTTGTAACTTCCCAGCCTCTATCACTGTCCACCACTTGCAGATTCAACTGAACACACGGGAAAGTTGAGTAACGATAAAGCTAACAGTATGTAAAATAATTTGAGGCAGTAATAAAGCTGCCAGGGTTTGATGTAAATCGCATCAAGTTTGTAGCAAATGCTAGGAAAGTCTGCTTACATCAGATGTGTTGGGTATCCATTAAATGCACAAGACCCTTTTCAGACAGCTACTTCAATTCATGTCAGAATGAAAGAACAATAAAGCAGTGGATTCCACAAAAGTTGAAGATTATGAAATAAAATTCCAGTGGGTTTGATCTGCTGAGTGTTATTTTGTATATTTTTTAAGATTAAATGCAGACTTTCTGATGAATCCTGACATGTATATTTCTTTCTTTCCCAGCACAATGAAAATAACCGATAAACACAAAAAAACTGTCCTGCAAAGACTGTGATATTATTTTTCTTCCAGGTTTTGAAAGCCTGGCTTTTTGATGCACAATTCATTATTTATTTTATGGGTGGTAGTAAAAATAAGTAACTAACTAACTAGATATGTGTCCCCTCACCCCCAACATCAACAGAGCTGTAAGCACTGGTTTATTTGAAAAAAAAGTTTATGGCTTTTATAGGACACTTTGGGGGTAAATTTTACAATGCTCATTGAAAGGATCCTGAAAAAATGTTACATTGCTACAACATTATTTTGATGTTCCTACATTGCAATGACTGGAACTTCAGATGAATACTTATTTGGCTTTGTCAACAGAGCTTTTTGTCTAGAATACCATCATTCTGGGGAATTAAAAACATAAGTCTATAATGGCTAATTCACTTTGCCCACTACAATGACTATTTACGTGATGACAACATGTGCAAGCTCTAAGAAGAACAGCCCTATAAGAAAAAGTTAAATATTTTGCCTCCACTTTACACACATAATGCCACATTTGCTGGAGTACTTCAAGAGCTCCTGTATTATGTTTGTAGTATGCTTCATTAAGTGCACTAAGTAAAGCAGTAAAGACTAATGGTAAGCAGACTAGATTGCTATGGAGAGTAGAATGAGCTGATCCAAAATAATTTTACATAATGGGATAAGGGAGATGATGACCCACAAAGAAATGAGGAAAGGGTGGACTGCATTGGCAAGCAAAGTGGGCAGTGTGATGTGGAATAGAGAGATCTTGAAAATAGTAACAGGGCTGAAGGGGGCCCACCCCAAGAATATGCGCACCAATAATGAAGTGCCTACAGGACATCAGTGTGGAGGAAGCTCTCATACCTTTTCAAGGAAATCCCCATGACAGGGGGCCCATCAGAATTGCTTGTATACTAATTCACAAAAGGAAGGAGATGGTTGATGTTATGGCAAAGCCACTCTTGATTAACTTTACAGGTCATTATGATAAGGGGAGGTTCCTGAGGACTGGAAGAAAACAAGTATCACTCCTATGTTGAAGAATAGCAAGAAGGAGTATTTGGAGAAATACGGAGTGGTCAGCTTTGTCTCAATCTCTGGCAAGGTGAAGGAGCAAATCCTGCTGGAAACCATTTCCAAATATATGAAGGGGAAGAAGCTGACTGGGAGTAGTCAACATGGATTTATGAAGGTAAAATCATGGCTGACCAACCTGATAGATTTCTACAACAAGATATCTGTCTCGGTGGGCAAGGGGAGGGCAGTAGGTGTTGTTTATCTTGGATACAGCAAGGCTTTTGACATACTTACTCATAACATCTTTAGATAAACTATGAAATAAGGACAAGCTAAATGGACAGTGAGGTGGACTGAAAGACGGATGAACTGCTGGGCACAAAGGGTTGTGATTAGCTGCACAAAGTTGAACTGGAGGCCGGTTACTAGTAAGGTACCCCAGAGATCTGTAGTGGAGCCAATACTGTTTAAGATCTTCATTAGGGTGCACCCTCACCAAGTCTGCAGATGATATAAAACTGGAAGGAGTGGCTGATGTGCCAGAGGGTTGTGCTGTCACCCAGAAGAACCTGAACAGGCTGGAGAAATGGCTGACAGGAACCTCACAAAGCTTGACATAAATGCAAAATCCTGCCCCTGGGGAGGAAAGACCCCATGCACCACTACAGCTCAAAAGTAGCTTTGCTGGAAAGGACCTGGGGGTCCTGGTGGACACCAAGTTGCATGTAATTCAGCAGTGTGCCCTTGCAGCAATTAAGGCCAGCTACCTGCTGGGCTGCATTAGGAAGAACATTACCAGTAAATCATAGAATCACAGAATGGTTTGGGTTGGAAAGGACCTTTAAAGATCATCTACTCCAACCTCCCTGCCATGGACAGAGAGTTCTTTCACTAGATGAGGTTGCTCAAAGTCCCATCCAATCTGACCTTGAACGCTTCACATGATGGACCATCCATGAATTCTCTGGACAACCTGTTCCAGTGTCTCACCACTATCACTGTAAAAAATTTCTTCCTTATATCTAATCTAAATCTACCTTCTTTCAGTTTAAAACTGCACTGAATCCCACTGTCTGTGTCATGGATGAAGATATTAAATACTTTTGGTGCCAGTACGGACCCTTGAGGGACACAATTTGTTACTGGTTTCCACCTGGACATTGAGTCATTGACTGTAACTTTTTGGACGCAGCCATCCAGCCAATTCATTATCCATCTAAGAGTACATCCATTAAACCCTTATGTCTCCACTTTAGTGGCAAAAAAGTTGTGTGAGACCATACCAAAGACCTTGCAGGAGTCCAGTTAGATGACACCAGTACCTCTTCCCTTATCCACTGATGCAGTCACTCCATTGTAGAAAGCCACTAGATTAGTCAGGTACAATTTGCCCTTGGTGAAGGTCGAGGGAGACGATATTGTCCCTCTGCTTCAGTGAGACAGATCTAGTCTGCCGTGTGCAGTGCTGCTGGCTGGACCAGATGATCTCCAAAGGCCCTTTCCAACTTCAATTATTCTGTAAATCCATGATTCTTTAATGGGACCTTTTATTGAAAATCAGCTTATATAAACATAATGTTGTGTGGAAAACTATCCAAAGGAGTCATGAAAACTGCATAATGAGCAATTTCACCATAACAAGAACATGATTAGAAGACTGCTGATATGCTAGAGTTCTTTTGTAGATACTCTAGTGATTATGCAAAGATGATGTTACAGGAACTTATGAAAAATGCAACACAAAGAGATATTGGAAACATCAGTAAGGCAAAAAAATAATATAAAAACTCACCAAGAAGAAGCAAAAGAAATAACATTGCATTTACCTTGGGAAAATACAAGTTAATAAACTTAAGAAAAACAGTATTTAAAAAAAAAAGTGAGAAAACAATCAAATAATAATGTTTAAAAATCTGGAGTTGATGATAGGTAAAAATTTAAATAATTATCATTGATGTGGGAAGCAATGTTGCAATTAAATAGCAGAGAATAATGTGATTTTTTGCTGCTTACTCTGAGACCTTGCATCGCAAAAGAAAGACACCTGGTGAGATAACATCTGGTATGCTCATAGATACATGGATTTTGAGGTCATTTTTATCATTCAGTCTGATCTCACTTATCAAGAAACTTTTGAGTTCTGACATCCAATATCTTGTGGTTCAGATTTCCTCTTGAAAACTTCTGGGAATTTCAAATTTCAATATTTTCCTGAACTTGTGGGGACATGAGAAAGAGCCATCAGTTAGGAGGCTGATCCCATGTTGTGTTTTTGCTCTTAGCTTTTTAGACTCAGAAAACAAGTGACTTAACATCTGGAAAGAAGAGGTGGGGGAAAAGAAAGACATGGTCCAGAAAGAAGGTGGTGAAGGTCCTAGTTGAAGGAAACATCTGGAAGTGGGAGGAGGTCTGGGAGATGGAGGAGGTGAATGGAGATGAGTCACTGAGGACACGCAGGGACCTCAGTTGGTAGCATCTGTGACTGGTGACAGTGAGCAGCGGCACAGCTTGGACCAACACAACTTTCTGCCTGAGCATCATGGACCAGCAGTGGCCTCCTTGCGCGGGAGAGTAGTTGAGACCTGCTGAGCATAGCACTGCAGGGTAGAGTGAGTGAGTTAATCAAAGTAGGAAAAAACCTCCTACCTCCTTGCTTCTTAAATAAACCCCAGTATCCAGATAGTCTACAGGTTGTCATTTACTCTTTCTTGTCCATGACATAATACAGACAGAGAAAAGGAGAAACTGGGCCCTTATATATGCTGAAGGGTTTGCAGGACAAATATAAAAAAATGTAACTCTTTGCTCAAGGCAAGAAAACCTCAGAGTCCGTGTTAGTTACTTTAACATGTGGAAAATACCTCCCTAGTTTCCAATCTTCCATTATTATTGTTGTTGTTGTTGTTATTACTATTATATTTATTTACAGATAAATGAACTAGTCAAGCATTTGTAGGAAATTTTCTGACTTATAGGATACATGGTCACTCTGATGCTAGGGAGAAACAAAACCAACCAACCAAAAAAAAAAACCAAACCCAAAACACCAACTAATTTTATATAATTTATTTTGCATAAAGTGGATTTCTCCTTGACTTTCAGCAGTTACCAATGGAAACCCAAAACATGCTTATGGTCATTGTTTTAAACCAAAACTGCAAGAGATACGAGCATACCAACAAAATGTAAAGCCTCTGTAAGGATCAATAAGGGAAGGAGAAGATGCAGAGACTCCAAGTATCCACCAGGACCAATGACTTCAACTTCTGAGTATAAAAGTGATAGTTATTTTGTCTTCCAGAAGTGAGATTACATCACCAAATGTATAGAAAGATATCTAACCTTCTTCAAAAGGCTATAAAGTTCAAATATTAAGAACTAGCCTCAAGCTTTTACCCACAGACAACATATACTGCAATGCCCCGCCCAGCTCCCAAGAGCAATTCAGCCTAACTTTGGAAGCTGCTTTTAAAGGCTGGGTGTGAGTTTCACCTTGCATATTCTAAACTCCTGCAGAACTCTTGGAATTTATTTTTGCATGCCTTAAATCCATGAAGTTCTCTAATTGCAATACTACAAGAGTTGTGGTTTTGTCCTCTATACATAGATGTAGACCTAGAAAGAGAGATTAATTCCCTGGACTGGGGTACATCTTAATCACCTTTAGACATAGACAGTGTGGATACCTACATTTGAGTTAATTGTCTGCGCTCCCAGAGAAGAAAACCAGAAACTGTAGGCTTGCAGTTAATTTGATTTATGTTAGAGGTTTCCCTAGTAATGAATCACAAACTTTTTTTTTTTTTTTTGTAGCCATTAAAATAAAGGGAACCTAAAAAATAAGGTTTATATGAAATACTTCCCTTGGAAATATATCAATATTAGCTTTATATTGTAGTGGGGTAAGATTCCTAAGCAAATGATACAATATGGATCATTTTGGTGCAGAGTAGGAGGAGTGACTTCAGTGTGCATCAGGGGAGAACAACCTGGAGGTAAAACCCTGTATCAATTCACTCTACTGTATAATGTACATCAGTGTACTCAAACATCTCCTAGCACTAGTCCCTCTGAACTCACTGTCCTTCTTTGTAAACTATTACAGTGCTTGATTACTCTAATTGCTTAGAAACCGCACTTCATAATTTCTGTTTTTTTCAACTCAGGGATGTACAAACCTAAACTGGTCTCACTGTTCACTGAATCCTGTTTTGAATTTTTCTCTGCACTCACTTCATTATCAGATGCAGTGCCAAACCCAATTTCTTTAATAAGCTGAACAGACTGAGCTCCTAAAGCTTTTCAACATAAAATATGATCCGTAGAGCATTTTTGCTCTCTTCCTGCCATCTTCCTTCTTGCACAATTGTTTTTCTGCATCCTTTAAAAGTCTGAATCACAGAACTGTTGGGGATCTTGACAGCACTGTGTACAGAGACAAGGCAATTTCTTTATTTTTGTTTGACAGACCTGCTTTTTATACTTCTGAAGATCATTTTAGTCCTTTATGTTACAGCACTTCACTGCTAGCATGTTGAGATGATATTCTATTGTTGAAAAAAAGTTTGTTTTTTTTTCTCTGACTTACTACTTTCCACTGTAAAGTTCCTTATCGAGTAAGTTCAGCATGAATTTCCTGCTCCTGCACATGTTACTGAGCAGATGATTATTAGGAAATAATTTTAAGATACTTTAGAATATCCTGTTGAAGAAGCACATCTTCTCATTATTATTCTTACCTTTTTTTTTCCTTATCTTCAAGATTTATCTGTAAATATTTGATATAGTTATTGAGACCTTTACTATAAGCATTGTAAATTTGTCAGTTCATGGATGACTCCCCTCTAACAGCTGTTACAATAAGTGATGTTAATCTATCTGATGTTTTATTTGTTCCATAGAAAGTAAAATATTGTGTAGTACTTTCTCAAATGCCCTGCAGAAATTCAAGTGTGCTACATCAATATGTTTATCTTGATCAGATGGATGAGTAATAGCAGCATAGAATGGGAAAAGACATTCCATGTCATTGAATACAGTTTTATTGTATCACAAACAATGATGTTATATAATATATTTTATGGACTGCTCTATTGAAAAACAAGTATGTTTGCCTGACTACTACAATTAGTCTGGTGTATAACAACTTCATTACTGTTATGTCTAAAGGCCTTTTTTTAAATTCTAGCCTGAGTTTATTAATTATACTAATGCTTTATTGTCCCACAATTGCCCTTTATCCTAAACAGTTCTTCTGTCATCTTGATATTTGGCCTCAGATATAGCGATATTCTGTTCCAGACATATTTCTAAACAGAATACTCTTTTTTTTTTTTTTTTTTCCCCAGGTTAAAACAAACGTTCTTTTACTCTTGGGATAGTAAAACAGTCTCATTGTTCTTGGATTTTCATAGAAATTATTTTCAACAGTTATACTAACATCAAGAAAATGACAGGTTTATCTAATGAACCACATGGATAGCCATTAATCATGGTGTTTGCTCCTTTGTTTATTGGATGACCATTTTATCATTGCACTGTTTCCTCTGGGATTGAAGTCAAGCTAAGCAGTCTTCAGTTTTTGCAAGATCTGTCTGTCCTACTTAAAAATATAAACTAGACTGATGGTCTTTTCAGTCAAGGAGTCTCATGACTCCTATTTATTTATTTATTTATTTAATATTTTTTCTTGTTGAGGAAACTCCTCAACATAGATCTAATAAGAAATAAGCTTCTGGATTTGAAAATACTGAATTCCAGCAAATCCTGCTTATAAATTTTGTTAGAAATGCTATGCTTTTAGTTTTATTCACAGCATCATGCAAAGCAAAAATATATACTGAAAGTTTTTCCTTGTTGTGCATCCTTACCTCTTACATTTCCATTCAAATGTAACAGTGGATGCATACATTACTTAGGAGCTCACCTTCATTGTAATATGCCTGCTTACTGGGCCATGACCCATGATTTTTACTGGGCCATTTAAATTTCAGTGATTGTTTTGCTTTTTTATCAGCTGCCTGCATTAAATTTTCTATTTTAATTCATTATGTTCAAGTGGTTCTTTTTCCATATCATATTGCATATTAAACTAGAATAGTTATTTTCACCTCTTCTTTTAATCAAGACTTTTTTTGTGTAATGAAAGATTCTCTGTGTTTATGAAATCATGGCTTTTTGTGCATCCAACAAAATGTCCTTGAAGAATTTACAGTGTCCATAAACACTTCCTTCTTTAAATTTATCACTTAATATAAAACATCATTAGTGTTAGGATGTTAATATAATCTCTTGAATTTGGAGAAACACTTGCCAGTGCCTGTTGTAAGTGATTATAATTGATGAGCAAATCCTGAGTTCCATAAGCTTAATGATGTCCAAAAGTCCAGATGATTGTTGTAGATGCAGACATGTTTTCTTCCTCACCAATGTAGCCGTAGGTGATATAGGTGACTAATCCCACTTGTCTCCCTCAGCAACTGGACCCTGTCTGGTTCCTCTCGTTATTTAAGAGACAACTGTCTAATTTGTCAGTGTTCCCAGTGCTTATCATTGCTTCTTAAAAGTGGCCTCACGGATTTGTTGCTAAGTCCTGTAACTATTTACTTTAAACCTGCTGCTTTCTTGAACATGAAATTTTATCTGTATTACAAAATCTCTTATGACAAGACACTCCTTTTTGAAAAGGGCCATATCTCTGCAAGAGAAGAAGGCCTTTCTCATGGTAAGGCAGGATGTTGCCTTAATGCAGTAAGTGCATAGTCAGGGTTCAGTGAAGTCTAGGAGATTGTCAACACAGTAAGAGGGAACAGAAAGGAAACAGCCTTTTCTGCAGGAACAGCCAGGTTTGTACTTTTCCGGAAAAAACATGAGGTGTTGAAACATTTCTATGGGAATCAAAATATGAGCTGAGTGTACATAATGATGCCCAGAAGGTATACTATTTCCTTACCAAGCTGTTATGAGAAAAAAGACTTTCTTGTTAAATGAAAATGCTTAAGATAGTGAATGGGGAAGAAAAAAAAAAAAGAAAATCCCTGTTCTTTACAGTGATGAAACTGCATAGTACCACTAATGCTGGAAGGGACATCTGGACATCACCTGGCCCAACAGCCCTGCTCACGCAGGACCACCTACAGCCCAGGACTGTGTCCAGACAATTTTTTAGTATCTCCAAGGATGGAGAAGCCACAGCTTCCCTGGACAACTTGTGCCAGTGCTTGGTCACCCGCCCAGTAAAAAACTGTTTCCTCATGTTCAGAAGGAATCTCCTGTGTTTCAGTTTGTGCCCATTGCCTCTTGTCCTATCACTAGGCACAACTAAAAAGAGCCTGGCTCTGTCCTTTTTGCACCCTCCCTTCAAATATTTATACACATTAATAAGATCCCCCCTAAGCCTTCTCTTCTCCAGGCTGAACAATCCCAGCTCTCTCAGTATTTCCTCATAGGAGAGATCTCCAGTCCCTCCATCCTTTTTGCACCTTCACTGGATTCTCTCCATTATGTCCATGTCTCTCTTATACTGTGGAGTCCACAGCTGAACTCAGCACTCCTGATGGGTCTCACCAGTACCTTGATTTGCTGGCAACGTTCTTCCTAATACAGCCCAGGAGACTGTTGGGCACTTTTATTGCAAGGGCACATTGCTGGATCATGTGAAACTTGTTCTCCAACAGGACCTCCAGGACATTTTCTGCAAAGCTGCTTTCCAGCTGGTCAGCCCTCAGCATGTATTGCTGCATGGGGTTATTCCTCCCCACAAGCAGGACTTGGCTTTTTCCTTTGTTGAACTTCATGATGTTCCCATCAGCCCAGATCTCCATCCTGTCAAGATAACTCCAAATGGCAGCACAATGTGGGAATTCCTTAGCCTGAATCAGGAGGGGAGGGATTTCAGTCCATAGCCCATAACACCATGTGAGTCCCATACATATTTCACCTCTGGCATTTTCCTTCATCCAGTGATTTCATATTCAGACACTGAAACTAAAATGTTCTCATGAAAGGCTTCCATTTGACAAGCTATGTTTTCTGATATTTAACAGCTCATTTAATGGCTTCCAGACATTCTGCATTCTTTTCTTTTCAGGTAATGGGTACATCCCTACTTACTGCCTAGGTGCGGAATGAAAGACACCTATGCTCCTAGTTATAGTAAGCCAACTAAGAGAGAGAATATACATTACTGCTTCAGACTGTAGAGAATTTTCTAGATTCAAGGTCATAAGTCAAGAAAAGCATTAGCTCCTCAAAGGAGGCATTGAGGCAGTGTGGGAAAACTTAAAGGACTATCATCATAATTCCTCCATCTGGCGACAAACACTCTGTCATTTGCTGTCCTAATAAGGAACACAGTGATTAAATATGGCTAAACACTCAGGCTAGTTGTGATTTTTTAATTAAAAGAAAAGCAAATTGTTTTGATTTTTTATCATAGGAAAAAGATATATTGTCAATGCCTGTGCACAGATGCAGTTCAATTCAAATTCCGACTAAGTACCTGAAGCAGAGAACAGAACCCAGCATGGCCTTGTTTGGGCTTTTCTTCAGAAATACAGAAACAGCTGTAATCAACTGCATTTGCTAATGGATGATATTTTATGCAGCAATACTTTGGGCTTATTTTTGCTGGTTTTGAAAGTACCCATACACTGTCATATTGGTAGGTTCTTTAAATATAGTACAGGTTGTATAGTACAGACCTGACTGAGTCAGGTCCTGGGAAGAAGGAAAAGTATCAGATATTGAGGAGTGTTTGAAGGCTCTGTCAGCCTGCATATTTGCAAAATCTCTCTTTCAATGCAAGAACTAACTTTATTTTCTGTTTTTCTATTTTTCTTGTTTAAAAAGCTGCTGCAGACCATTTTCAGAGAGAAGGATACTATGCTAGAATTGACTTTTGGCGTGAACACCACACTCTTCTTCACAAAAGTGTTTGAAGCAAAAAAAGTAACAGCAGTGCATAAAGTCAGACAATCACGCATGTAATGAATAGTAGTATTCATTGACAGCTATGTCAGAACATCGTGCCTGCTAAAAATTGCCTGGTTTGGTGCCAAACCCCATTAAAATCATAGAACATCCTCTGTTGATTTCAACCAGCTACTTTGTTTGAAGTAAAAATGCATCCTCTGAAATATAATACCTATTTATTACCTTACATAATACTTTGTTACTAACCAACAACAAAAGTACAAATAACTGATTTCAACTCCAGCGATTCCTTTTGCCCCAGTGATTATATGCCAAACCTACCACAAGCAAGTGGTACTCAGAAATTCTTATCATCTCAAGAGTGTCTGGTGGTCTACATGAATTAAGTTTGTGGATCAGCTCCACTACCTATATTTCATTCATAGGCATGATTTTTTTCCAAGCATAAAGTCTGAGTATAGTGTACTTAGAACTCAATCTTCCCTTATCTATACCAGAATCTTTCACCATACTGTCATGGAAACATGTAAGCAACAAAATACTCTGTGACAGTTCTGAAGAAGCACTATATTAATTCATTAAACAGCAAAAATGATATGCATATTTAAAGAGAGTGAGTGAGGCAAGAAGAGAGAAGGTTGTCAATACTAAAATATGTCGATTTGTCCTGTGGCAGTACTCTGAGATGTTTTTCACATTGGTTGCTGTACCCAGTTAATCCTGTTAACTGTAAATGATGAGTCAAGTTGACAGCTTGGTCCCTATTTATGCATGTATTTTCTTTATGCTCAAAGTTTAAATAAATGTAATTTGATGGGGATGAATAAACCCTTCAGGCTTTTTACTGAAACAGCTCAGGAAGAGGCTATTTTAAATGGAAATAAAAGAATGCAAAGCAGAATTACCTGAGAGCAAAATAGCAGAGCAGTTCTAAAATCCTGTGTACCCTACCTACCAGGTAAAGAGAGAAAATGGAAAAGAACCTTTATAATAAGTGAATCCACTGTCTAATAACTACAGCTTGGTCAGCATCACAAACTACATGGGCAGGAAATTATGAATATTTCTTTAATAAGGTATAATGTTAGATAAGATGAAGCAACAATAGAAAATATCCTTAACAGACAGCCTGAACATGAGATATCAGCAAATTTACCTTCCACTACTGGATGATCTAAATAGCTACTCTGATCATTAGTGTAATATGTCTTAACTCATCAGTTTATGCTCAAGATATGATTAAAATATTGATGAAAGCTTTCCTCCTCTCCTCTCCTCTCCTCTCCTCTCCTCTCCTCTCCTCTCCTCTCCTCTCCTCTCCTCTCCTCTCCTCTCCTCTCCTCTCCTCTCCTCTCCTCTCCTCTCCTCTCCTCTCCTCTCCTCTCCTCTCCTCTCCTCTCCTCTCCTCTCCTCTCCTCTCCTCTCCTGTCTCCTCATGACAGGGCAATAGGCAATGGGTACAAACTGAAACACAAAAAATCCCATTTAAGCAGAAGAAAAAACACTTTATTCTCCCCCACTGCTGTGAGGGTGACGCAGCACAAGAAAAGGTTATCCAGAGAAGTTCTTGAGTCTCCATCCTTGGAGAGATTAAAAACCCAACTGCATATGGCCCTGAACAATCTGCTCTAGCTGACTCTGCTTTGAGCAGGAGATTGGGCTAGGTGATCTCCAGAGGTGCCTTCCCACCCCAGACAGTCTGTGATTGCGTGAAGAAGCTTCAGTAACTCCTTTCTTTATGAGATGGAGTGAATGCATACACAGATATAAATATGTGTCTCCATTGACAGCCCAGCTTTGCCAAATTCTTTGAATAATCAGTCAAGACACAATACAGAAGCCCAGCAAGTCTTTAGAAAACAAATTTACATAATTACTACAGAAGTAAATCTTAGGAATTAAAGCTGGAATCAGGAAACCCACAGGAGAGGTTCTGTGCAAATCATTTTATTCAGAAAGCTGGTGAGACAAGGCATATTGCCAGATTAAGTCAAATCAAGAAACAATGAAATATGATAACTGGTGATCTCAGCACACCAGAGACCCGTCTTTTCTTGTGCATTTTGTAACTTTTAGAGAAAAAGGAAGGAAAGAATTGGCTTTGCACACAGCTCCTCCCAGCCATGAAAGGCCACTCAGGTGAAAGCACAGACATCATAGGTCATCCAGCAGTGGGTAGAAGCTTGGTGTTACACAGTACGGCAACCAGAATATGAACTGTGAATGTAGACCTAAGTATAGAGTTCAGCTCCTTTAAGTCTTATTTGCTATTTATATTATTGGCTGAAGTGGCAACTGAGTTGCAGGTCCCAAGCGACTTCTGTTTGGAAAGAAGGTGATGATTTCAAAAGTTGCATTTGGGACAAGACCCAAGTCTCTGCCCTGCCTATGCTTACGCCTCTCAGAAGTCAGTAAGAGGAGTCTGGGCTTGCACTGAGCCACTGAGCTGGGCTTTGAGCTTCTTCCCCAGCACTGATCTGAAACAGGATCTGTGAGCATGTCTGTGTATGAAGAATGTGACTGCAGGAAAGTCAGGGCAGGCCCTTGCCTTAACTGACAGCATAGACACAACTGCCTTGGGCTGACTTCTGGAACGTGGAATTTGGGAATGCAGTGGGGAGGAGAGAGTGAAGAGGGCTAGGGGGTACTGAAAAAAAGTAGATAATCATTGATGCTGCCAGAAAAGTTACAGAGGTCTCCATGACTCCTGAAGGATTGTGTTCTTTCCAGATGTATAGCATCTGATATATTGCTCAAGACTGTAGAGACACCAGTGCAGACCGGGGAGGTTTCTGTTAGCACAGAGTGATATAATACTTGTCAGACTGACATTCATTCTCACTTGCTTCCCCCTTCTCTCAGCTGAGAACCAGATTTCAGCAGCAAGCAGAAAACTTAGAGGAGAAAGAAATAAGGAAAGAAATATAAAGCTTTCACAGAATCATTCTGTGCAGATGTTAGCATCTTGGGGGTATTCATAGAGGTTCACATACTCACAAAACTTCCAGCTGAAAGATAGATGACACCTAGTCTAATATACACTGGTGTCTAAACAGGCACTCATTGATTTAAATCTTGTTAAATCATGTTCTAGTTACTCAAAGACAGAAAGAAGAAAAGAAATCCAAACCACAATTCAGCAATAAGCAAATTCTCCAGGAGATGAAATCAACAATTTTACTGACTTCTCAGGCTAGAGAACAGGAGTTTAAAAGAATTTAAAGGATATGTAATGAAAGCTGTTGTGTTTTACAACATGGTAACATAACAGAAACAAGTAGCTGCGGAGAAAGTAGATTTTTAAAGGCAAAATTTGGAGAATACCTTGAAACGGGAGTAAGAAAAGATATTCCAGTGAGATTCAAGCTCTCATGAAATCCATTTGCTAATAAAAAAATATGATGCTGTATTTATTTTTGGAGCATGCTTATGAGTTGCTTTGTAAGGCTGAAATTGCCATCTATACTCCAACCACTAAGTCTCCAGTCAAAAAGTGGTTTTGACAGTTTTCAGAGGGAATACTATGGACCAGGAAAACTGTGCAGTCCAAAAGCACAAATCAGTCTTAGCTCTTAAAATGTGCCAAAGAGCAGGTCTAAACCCAAGTGGCCAAGTAGTCATGGGCTGGTTTTTTTTCCTTTCTTTTACGAAATGGTAAAAGTGTTCTCAGATTGCACAGAAAGTGTACTTGCTCTGTGGCAAATGGTCACTTACAGAAAAAGGGAGGGCTTCGGCTGAATTTCAGAGCTTGGCAGAATGTGTCAGGTTGCACCCTGTTCCCAGTCTTGCCAGTGACTTAAGGAGTAGTTTAGGGCAAACATATCTTTCTGTTTCCTCCATTTGTAGAATCACAACATCATAAATGTGCTTAGGGCTTCAAGCCATCTAAAGTGACATTCCTATCATGGAGAGATAGCAATCAAATATCACTGCAATTAATACCACTTACTATCCTTGCTTCGGGTGGAGTGAAACTTAATCCACTAATGCTTGTAAAATGCTTCAAGATTCCCCGACGAAAGCCCACATGAGAATGTAAAGCATTAGCCTTGTAAGTGACAGCAGAGTGCACTCTGGGAGGAAGGTTAACAATAAGATCATTGGGTTAAAATCTCCAAACTCAGAGGAATTTTCACTTGTTCCTTACAGCATCTCTTTCCCAAGAGCATGTCTCAGCAGCAGCTCTAATCCTGACGATAAGCAGTAGTGACTTCAGAATAACACCAGTGCATCATAAGGTCTCCTCCTTTTGATCCTGAGCTGGAGGGACAGTACTGTAGTGAACTTACTTGCTGAGAAATTACCCTGTTACTTATATGTCTCTCCACTTCTGCGGCAGTGTCCACTGATGTTCCAGAACAGGCGGTGGTTAATGCTGCTCTATTCTCCTGGAGCCAGTTAGTCAGCTCTTGGATACTGCAAAGGGAACGTCTTGTGCTACACATGGCTTTGGCCTTAAAAATACCAAGGTATTCACTGAAGATTCATCACTGTCTCTCTGAATAGTGCGACTGCCAGTATTTTTAGGACAGGCCTGCTGACCCTTCACTGCTTTTAGCTATTTAGCATATGCCATGGTGGAAATAATTGTCTAGAAAAAAACCCTTCAGACAACTGGCCAAAACTTTGATCAACTGATCTGTTATGTCCCAGTCATACCTAATATGACTGTGTCAGGCGCATACAGTATGACTACAACCTGGACTAAACACCGTGTAATTTAACCCTAGGGTCTGACCCAATGAAGGCACCTTCTAGCATAAGGCTTGGAGCCTTGATTCAGCCAAGGCAAACATAAACAGAAAACCCCATGCTGAGAAGGTATTCCTTGTGCTGACCGTGGATTACTGTGGAACGCATATATGGCTTTTAAAAGATGCTACATGTGGCTGTAAGATTATAGAATATAAAGTAACGGTGTTTCTCTAGTCCAGTGACTGATGCTGAGCACAGAGCATTTTCCTCCGCAGCCTACCAAATAACCAGGTGTTTATAGGGTTACCTTGTACAGTTTTAAAAGTCTTGTTATGGTCATGGAGAAGTTCATCAAAAGTGAAAAAAAAACAAAACCAGAAAATGTTATTAGCACACAAGCATGGCTATTCCATAGTGTCCATTTGGAATATTTAACCTAGCAAACCCAGCAACTAAAAAGCTACACACCTATGTACAAAGTACACAGTACACACCTGTGAAGTCAAAATTTGGCTGTTTTAGGTGAGTGTCACTCCAGTGAGTTCTGTGTTTGAAATAAGAGACCTTGTTGTATTAGGGTGAGCAGAGAAATGTCCTTCTGTTTGGCTCTGTCACATGAGAGTCAGCTGCTTGTGTACCTTCAGAGATCTACTGTGTCTCATCTGAGAGGAGTAGTAAGTTGTTTTGAGAGTTTGCAGCTCCCATATTATTGCCAGATCCTTGACCCCTGCTTTTCTTTTTGTTTGTGCTTGCTCAGAGAATAGGGATTGCCTGAGAGTACACACCTCAGTGACCTAAGTACAAATCATCTGTCAGCAAAGGGTCATAATCATCCACCAATAAAATAAACATCCAATCCTTTTCTTCCCCCTCCTTCCTTCCATTTTTCCTCTCAAGTGAGCAGCTCAGTCACTCCCAGAGCACAGTAATAAAAGGAATGAAAGACACAGGAATTACATCTGCATTTACGGGGGGCAGATTTTCACCTGGCTAAGATGTGCCATGAGCACTTGCAACTTGTGTAATGGGCATTCAATTTGATTTGTAAATGCACAAATAGCTGCCATTTTACTGCAGAATTGTCAGAGAAAAGACCTACCCCAATCCTGGCTGTTTCTCTTGTCAGTGCTGAAAGTGAAATTACTGCTTTTGTTCATCTCAAGAGTTGTCAGGAGAATTGTCTAACAACTTCAGACAGGGAAAGTAATGCTATCTGCTCTGCACATCCAACTGCCTTTATACATGTAAATTATATGTTAAAATTGTTCAGTCAAACATCATTTGGTCAAATAGTCATTTCAGTAATGCAGATTTTTATTAAACAAAGGTAGAGTGCATTTCAGAATAGAATAGAATAGAATAGAATAGAATAGAATAGAATAGAATAGAATAGAATAGAATAGAATAGAATAGAAAAGAATAGAATAGTTGGAAGGGACCTATATTTTCAGTGGCCAACGTCTGTCAATCTCCTTTCTAAGCTTCACCATGTGTCTTTTCATGACCATTTTCAGGCACTGGCAGTGGCCCACCTATTTCTTCAGGATTAGGTTTTGGCTTTGTGTATTTCCTTCCCTCCTGTGAGTATGTGCAGAGGTATGGCAAAGCACAAGGTGTCACCACAAGTCACAAGTTCAGTTTCAGAAAAACTATCACAAGATCACTGCTTGATATTTTAACACTGTTTCATCTGAATCCTACTGGCATGTTTATGCTTGCACATAGCAATAGGAAAATGAGGAAGAGTGCACAGACATGGTAGGATCCCAAATAATTGTGTTTCTTACTAGATATAAGCACTTTCATGAGTGTTCTGCAAATACATTAATACTGTAACCTGCAGTAGGAGGTAGTGACGCACATTAGATGGTTTCCAGAGCCTTTAATGGACAAGTGCTTTATCCTTGGTGTCAGAGAGCAGTGAAAGGGGGCTACTCTGCAGGGGAATGGGAGGTGACAGCGAGGCAGGCAGGTCAATGTTCTTGCAGCCAAAGGGTACAGTCCCAAAGTACCCAAACCATAGTAGGTCTGGTGACAGTAACCAGGGGCAGCACAGAGCAACGAACACCGCATTAGTCCTAATGATGAATCAGGTCTGAGTTCAAGCCAGCAAGTCACGATCTGCAAGGTGCAAGGCCAGGCATGGACATACCTGCAGCGTAGCTCAGGCAAAGACCAAGGGCAAGGGCTGGAGCTCAAATGCAGCTTCTCAACAGGGCAGAAGGTGCAAGGTGAAGGCCCTGGATAAGGCTTACCACAGGCCTTTCTAACAGCTTAATTGTTTTCGCCAAAGTTTTCTCTAGGGTTACATAGCTGCATCATGTGAAGGCTGACCCTGGACACAAGCAGCTAAATCCCTAGGCTGGAAGGGAGGAGAAAGAGTTTGCAGAGGCGGCTTATAGAAGAAGGTGTTTTCAGGCTGGCCAGAGCAATCAGAGCCTGCTGGTTCACTCAGGGCCCTGACACTCTATGTTCCACCTCTGACCTCTGAAAACCAATGTTAACACTATACTCAATTTATTAGACCATGAATCTTCCCTACAGCATTAAAAAACAGGCTAGAAGGCAAGTAACATTAAGCTATATCTTAACATAGTGATTAGGGTTTGGGACAGCTGATGCACTGAATACCTGAGACATTTGCAGGAACTGGCAGATGTGACAGAGGGCTTGCAGAAAATCTGCAGCAAGACGCCAAGCATGGTGCAATAAGACATTTAAAATGATGCTAGAGACCTAAGTTTAGGCAGTTGAATCAAGCAGTTTATCAGGATCATCAGGACTACTTTACCTTTGTTTAATTAGATGATAACTTTTGCATGCAGATTGGCATGCATAAGGCTCCCTGCGAAGTGGAAAGGCATGTCTTTTGAAAATGTGCTGTGTTAAGCAAGCTGTTAGGGATAATTGTAAATGGTAATGTCTCTGACACTTATATGACCCATTAGCTTGTCTGGCAGAATAAAACCCTAATGTCAAATTGTGCATATGCTATTAAGAAAGCATTTTTTCCATGGTCCCTGGACTCAATGCCCCATAGTGAAAAAGAATAGTAAATTGTATGCTACAGCTGGGTATGTGCACAGGGGTTGTGAGTTTTGAGATAAAGAACTATCTATGCATGGGTGGTATTTTTCCCCTTAATTATTACTACAGCCCTACTGGTTTTGATACCTAGAACCTCAGTGATAAAAGCTATTATCTTATTTAATAACTGAGATTGACAGATGATCAGAAGAAACAAATAGCGATGAAGAAGTCTAAAGGAAATTCATCCGGCTGAGCATGAAACTAGTTTCCAATGAATGCTAGAATGATGAATGTAAAGTTGTTTTGTTTGAAGGAGAGTCTGAGATGCCAATTTGCAGAGGAAAAAACATGTCCTATTCCTCAATACTGCAGCAGATCTGGATCAAATAACTCTGTAAACATCCTCCCCCACCTCCTTTTTTCTGCACACATTTATACATGAGCAATGAGCAAGGAAGTCTGAACATTTTCATGGAGGAAAAGTAAACACAGACCCCATTTCCTTTAACTTGCACATCAATGTTTGGCAGATGTATGTCTCATTAAGTGTCTCTGAAACCAGCATCAGTGCATCAGGGAACAACTCTTTCTTCTCATTATATACTTATAGCAAGCTTATAGTCTGTGCCTCTACTGGTAGGGATTTGTGTGTCTGTCACATCTTGTAAACATCAACGTAAATAGCTATAAAGTTTTTGCTTACACTTGAACCACTGTACAGACAGAAATTAAGGTGATATTTGAATCAGTAAGGGATAACATATTTTATCTTTGTGGACCAGCTTGTGAAGCTGACTATAGGCATAAGAAATTGAAATATGTTTAAAAGATTGGGTAAAAATTTGTTGCTTCTTCCTCTCTTTCCTGTCACTGTCCCTGCTTTCCTTCTCACACATATAATCATTATCACAGTCCATAAAACAAGATGGATTTTTAGGGAAACGAGAGCATATACAACAGATAAAGGCTGAATTAATGCCTCAGAAATCAAAATGTTTTAAAATGGCAGAAATTTTGAATACTTAAATATCTCAAAGAAATAATACAAACCAGGAAAAGGTCTACACAGCCACCAACTACCCTCCAACATTTGCTCATGTTGGAGGTTGTCAAGTCCAATATTGTGGATAGAGTTATACATTTTTTTTTTTTAAATGGCATGTATAGTTATGAACCTAGAGACATAGTTAGAGGATCATTTGTTTTAGCAGCTCAAATCACTTCTGTTTACCTCTCCCCTCTCCATTTGATCTACTTACTGGCATCTCAATCTCCTTTCAGTACATTCATGCAGATGTGTACATCCCAATGCAGGAAGTACGAACCTAATTGGAAGACTCATTCAAGTTAAAAATCAACTTATTTGTCTGCAAAGTTATTTGACTAGGTGTATTATAGATCCTGATCACAATGTAGACGAGTACAAAGAGGGAGCAGAGCAAAGAATGAGTGTTAAAGAGTAGATCTAGTGATTTGGCATCATGATTGCTAAAAATAATGCCTCTCGAACGACTCCTTAATAGAAAAGTAGTCAGAAATTTCACTCCAATTACTTAAATTACTCTTCTTCATTTATTTAAGGACACTGGCTTTCACACAGCCAGCATTGGTTGTAAGTTCAGTGCATCTCTCACTTTCTCTTCTGGAGTTAATGAACACAGAAACAAATATAACTTCTACTTCAATGTTTTTAAATTGATACTCAAGAGGGCTGGGGAGTTAAATACTATTTAAGTACCTACGATCTCACATTCTCTGATCAGGCTGTAGAAGTGGCTTAAGAAGTTACTACCCTTTAGCTGCTTTTTGTTGCCTCCCTGCTATGCATTATTACAGGAATAACAGAGCTGGCATGTTATGACATGGACTTATACTTTATAGCTACTTCATTTCATGGAATAATTTCTATATACTAAGTAAAAGTATCCTGAGCATCTCTGAAAACCTGGTTACTAAATTCCATCCTTCCATTTGACTACCTAATTCCTACCTTCACAGCTGGAGAAAAAAGATGACTGTGTATCTACTGAACACCCAAAACTTTAAAATTATATATTGTTATTTAGTGTTCTTTCCTGCAAAGTTCAAAATAGCTGCTTATGTTAAAAAAAATCTCTCTGCCTCCCTCCTGCTTACATGAATGTTCCTGCAGCGTTATGTACTCTTTAAATACAAAAAGTGACACTTGCTTGGGAGATAAGAACCCCTCTGGTCCCTGCACTCTTGGAGGTGTTATGTGCTGTTTATTAGACCTCCAGGGGAAGGCAGTACAAGAGACACTCTCTCCCAAATTATCTGCTCAGGAAAGAGAAACACAGGGAGGAGTAAATGAGGCAGGGAAGTGGCCCTTGCACAACCCCTCGCAGGAAGCCTGTGTTGCAGCCCAAGCACCTTTAGCCTCATCCCCACCGAGGACGCCAGCCAACGATGCTTCAAACTGCTTGCAGACCACAAGTCTGTCACCTTTTTCATTAAGATGAGGATGTTGATGGGATAATGCAGGTACCAGTGCTGGGGCAGAAACTGCTGAGAATGGATCTGGCTGCTGCTTTTTTAGCTCATCCAGATCTCTTAATCCTCTCTGGCATTCTCACTCACCAGAGGTGTGATGGTGGCCAGCAGGATATAATTCTTGATGATTTTCTCTGAATAACCTTTCCACAGGTCAGCCTTAGCAGAGATAAGACTGTCTCTCTAGAGAGAGACAACCACTGATATATTTGGGTACTTAGCAAACGTGCTGTCTGAAGCAGCTGTCACTGATAGCAGTGGAACAACACTGGTGCAGAGCTGCTCAAATTATCTCAGGTTCAGAATGATTTTTCAGTGCTATCCACTTAACTGTTTTTTTCTCAAGAGGCTTTTCAAATGTCATATCATCCCTACTCTTTAGCACAATACTCTTTATGTTAAAACTAGCTATAAAAATCAGCAAGCTCTACCTGGGAATGCAGTCTGTGCATATTTCACAGGGGGGCAATACAAAATAAGAAGCAGTCAGTTACACTCTTGTTGTTGCGGCAGTGAGAGACTATTATTTAAAGAATGGAGGCAAACTGAATGACAAAAATTTCTTCAAAGGAAAAAGCAAAAAAAAAGGTTTGCATCTCTGCTGGCTCTTTAAATGAAGACAATCTGTGGTATAAAATTCTACTTTCACTCCTCATCCATACAGAGGTTTGTACTATGTCAGATGTCTCAGATTGACTAGATCAGCACATCCTAATGATCTAAATCTTAAGGTTAGATGCAGTAAAGAAATAAAGATCACAGAAGATAGGACCTACATGGCCTAGGTGGCTTTTGGCCTCTGGACCTGCCTGGAGAGCATTGTGACTGCCAGGGTCTTTGTGTGGGGAGATTTGGGGGCCTCAAAATGACAAGCCAAACAGTCAGGCCCTGAGGACAGAGCAGCTTGGAGCAAGACAATGGGAAACACTGATGCTAGAGATGATTTTAAACTGATATTCCTCTCCCAAAGGCATGTAACTCATCCAGTTCCAAATCGATATCTCAAACTGAAGCAAAGCTAGCACAGGATTGTCCTCCTGAGGGCCAATATCTCCTTCTGCTTTTCCAGAATAAAAATTTCATCCTCCTCCAGAAGAGCTTCATGGTTTGAACAGTCATTTGGGATGTGTGGGAGGATGAAATTCAATGCCATTTTTAGGGTGAAAGGGTCTTAAATGCTACACTCACATGTCCCCAAAGAATACCTTAACGACTGAGCAATATGTACCTGTCACTGATGTTGAACTGAGGGCACTTGGGAGTGCCACATTATTTGAACCAACAAGAAATAACATGGGGCATAAGATGGTCAACCCTCATATTAGGGCCCTCCAGGACCCAGGTACTAATTAGTAAGTAAAGTTTAAAGAAAAATATGTGCAAGATCCAGCCTGTTCACATCAGCATTTACTGCCCTGGGAAGTTACCTTTTAAGTCACACAGTTCCTGCCTTTTGATGATCATCCTGAGCTACCTCACTGCTACATCCCAAAGAAAAGCCTCCTCAGGAAGACAAGACCAACCTTTGTAGGCAGAACCAAAACAATTCAGTGACCTGACCTCTGTGCTACTGGGGATAAATAGGTCAGCTTCTGTAAGGCCACTGATAATGTGGAAAGCTAGAAGACCCATTCCTGTAGTGTTCTCTGCTGAAAATCTTTTAAAGTCATAGGAGAATGAGATACTTATTTTTGCCTGTGGACTGTAGCATAGTTTTGTATACCAAAGCAGTGGGTAGTTCATAGTCTGAGTATTCTCTAGAAAAAGAAGAAAACAAAGAATTACCCTCCGAGTCCTTGGTTTGCATCATTGATGTTTGAATGTGAAACTGTGGCATTTTTTATTTCAGTGCCCAAGTTCTAATCACTGTTAGTGAGGACAGCACTTCTTCCATGAGGAATTATGCCATTGATTTACATGAGAGTTTTCCTAAGCTTTATGCTGAGCTGTATAATTTTTACTCCATAAATACATTTAAATCTTTTTCTTCAAAGCTAGAATATAATCCAAAGGGAAAACAAAACCTTTTGCAATGATAATTTCTCTTAAGAAAAGTTGCCTTCCTGGGTCTACTCAAATGATCACAGAATACAAGATTGTCTGGCAGAATATAAAATCACATAAATTGTTATGCCTGGCTAGGGACTCTTCTATTTACTAGAGGATGAAAAAGTAAGAACCAAGGCTTCAGCATGAACTGGGAAAAAGTAACTTTTCTTCCTTTCAATATAAACATCCTCAAATGTTTTTTTCTCTTTACTGATGAGCATATGTCCCAAGAACATCATGGGAAGATTTGGTAGGATATGCTTGGATACATCTGAGCTATAAAATATATCCATGAAAAGATAGGTCTGTCTGTATTAGTACACATGATTCCATCTGGCTGAATCTTTCGTATGATGTGTAAATCTATTGTAAATAGATATAACATTGACGTTCCTAGAGGGGTTCCAGTTCTTCTAAGTTAGGCAAATGCACCTTCCTTTCAGCATTTGTTTACATTCATGAAGATACCTCAGTGAAGTGTTTTAATACTGAATATTGAAATTCTGCAATTCCTCACAGCTAACAAGGCAGACTGCCAGGATATATGTGAATCAGACGGTGGTAAAATAATCCCTCTCCTATTCATTTAAAAAATGTATTTTCCCCTAATGTGGTTCCATCAGCTGCTACCATGAATAAATTATCATATGCCAAAGTACAATCTTCTTGTTCCTGTTCTTTTTATTCCTAATTGGTCATTAATACAGAAACAATTCCTGTATGGAACAGTTTTTGGCGTTTTAATTGTAAAAGAAGAGATGTTAAAAATTATCAGGTGCTGCTGATTTCCTACCAAGGGTTCTGAAACTCCCACAATGCTCTCCTCCAAATCCCTGGTCTTTAGAGGTGATAAAGTGATGTGTGACATCATCTCCTTCTAAGGTCAACAGAAGTTGAAGGCACTCAACATTTCACATAGTTGGGGTCTTACACTCCAAACAAATAAACGAAAAAGAAAAGATCCCCTCATGTGTACCATGACTTCTGTTCATACCTAGGTGGCGAGCAACGAAAGATTCCTAGGCACTTTTCAGAAAGGGAGATGCACTGTAGTTATCTTTCAGAGGAACATACGAATGCAGTGGTTAAATAAAATATATAGTGGTGACACCAGTATTTTGTCTCAAAGACTGTTAATATAAAATATTGTAATTACTGTTTCCATGTATTCCATATACTTTCCAGCTCTGGAAAAATCAGCTCTACTGTGGTGAGAGTGCATTTCAGTTCTTTTTCCTTTACAGAATCACCAGAGTATTATGGATTATGAAATTATTATGGGCCACACAGAAAACTGGAACCTAATTTTTCTTTGCTGATTGACCTCAACACCACCATTGCAGGATACCTACAGAAAACTTAAAATGACAGTTTAATAGCTAGGCTGATATTGATCCACAAAGACAGAGGTTGGAAAGCCTAAGAGAAGCAAAATTTCATCTGTTTCATTAAAATAGTGCAATGCTGACCTCCCCCCACCAAAAAAAAAGGGCAAGAGAAGTCAGTATCGGTTTACAGTCATTTTTCCGTAAGAACCGATATTTCTACATTCTAGTATTCAGTCCCTTCAGAAACATTTTTTTCTTAACATTTTCTTCATACAGAAAAAAAAAACCCAAAACAAAAAACCCCAAACAAAACACTCACAACTCTTTAGAGAAGTGTGAATAAGTATTGGTGATTCTCTCTCCTTTTTATCACAGGAGACATGATTCAGGGTGTTCTGTGCCAGAAGGTAAGTCCCCTGGGTTTTGTTTTGGCAGTTATTGTCAGAAACCTGTGATTTCTTTACACACATTTAGTACTTTAATCTGTGTTTTTTTCTGGCTTTGTTTTGTCTGCATACTGAACAAAACTTCTTTGCTTCAGATTTTACGTCCCATTTAAAAGAATCTCACAATAATCTAGGCAACAAGAGGTCAGGTGATCCACCTTCCTGCTCAAAACAGGTCTTGTGGCCTCTTATTGCCTCCTGTCCTATCACTGAACTTCTGAGAAGAGTTCCACTGTGTTTTCTTTACACCTTACCATTAGGTAGATGAAGACAAAACACAAGATCTTCACTTAGCTTTCTCTTTCCAAAGAGAAGGCAACAATTCCCACTCTTTTCAGCCTCCCCTCATGTCACTTCTATTTCTTTTCTAGTTTGTTCTTGACCCACAGTGCATGTATATTACTTTACACCCGATCTTTGATATGGAGTAAAATAAATTTTTATTTTCGATTATAGTTCCATGCATGAGGTATAAATTTCACAAGGCCTCTTTGAAGGGGCAGTTTCTAATGTAAGCATCAACTATATTTTTTTCCCCAAAGAACAGGGGGAGTTGACTATTTCAACACTTCATAATAAAAATGTCATCTTGACTTGAGTAAATTAATTTAATAAGCAAAATGTTTGTATAAACTATTACATGGCATTTTATTATAATTTAAAACTCTCTTGGTGAAAGACAAATGGTTAACAGTTGAAACAGTGGGATAATATATTGTGACATAAGTATTAGCAAGATTTTAGAAGACTTAATTTCAAAAATCTATGGAGTAAAAAAAACATATATCCAGTTAGGGTCACGACAATTTGTTTCTTTGGCCTGTTCTCTGTCATATTTACCAGCAGACCAATTACAAGGAAATATTATTTAGAGAAAGCTGCCAAAGAAAATATTCCATAGTCCACTATGTGAGTGTATTGCTGAGAGAAAAGTTGTGTGGAAAAATCTGTGGTTTAGAGTTGTTTCCTAATGATTAAATCAACAAAACAGTTCCCAGTCTCATCATTTAGGGATGTGACTATGAATAAACAGTTGAAAAGTTATGTCCACTCCTTTTGTTTAAAATATATAATTTCACCTAAAGTTTGCTGCTTTGTAATGACTGCAAACACTATGTAAACTGTGTTAGACTGGTATTTCTATATATGGGTTTCAAGCAACTCACTAGCCAATTTAATCTTCTTAGTATTAAAATTCACAGCTGCTACAAGCTAAGTTCTGCACCCCCTTTAATGGTCTCTGTTGCTGCAACTTTTTGTTGGGAACTAGGAAAATTATTTCATTTCCTTATGACCTCAGTTCCCAGTCTGTACGCTGGAGAAGGGAGTACCTTGTAACCCCTTTCTGCCACACACCTGCTCTGTTTTCTGCACATTACAGGAAAAACAAATTGCTGGAAGCCAAGAAGTTCTCCCACAAAGTCAGTCACTTTATTCTTTTTGTGTTATCACCTTTGTTCTCTAAGCTTTTTGTTTGGGCCATTGTCAGCAACGAGATATAGCATTAAATGGTCTAACACAACACAGCTACTCTCATCTTTTTATAATCCCAAATCATTGCCAACAGCAATGCAGTTTGGATTAGACTCCTGATTTAAAAGCTTTTGAGGAAAGAAATGTGAAGAAAATAATAGGAGTCTTTTACTTGTACTGCCAATTACAACCATTATATAACTATGTAAAATTATCATTCATTATCAGTTTCTTGGCAGAAGTACACAAAGAACAGAATTACCCTAGACTTACTTTGGATTTACTGAGAGCAAAATTATATCTTCATTTCACTAATTTGGTTTGTAGGCATCTTTAAGTTTTCATACTGCTTAAACAGATAAAAAAAGGCTAGCTGTATATTTATTCATTCATTTATTTTTTTAAAATAGAACTTGTTTTCATCTTTTGGTTTCTTGTACATGGAGAATACTGCTATATCAATAAACACTTTAAGCCATATTTAATACTTGGAACAATTAGTCACATATAGTAATATTATCTTAAGAGAGGCAAGTGACTTTGTTCAAAAAGTTTTTGCCGTTCAGCCTGTATTAGAGAGAATGTGCAGGGCATTGGTGATAATGACAGGTCTGCTGCAAAAGCCATAGATTATCAAGATAAGAATGTCCCCCCAGATAACTGGTAAGTGATTAGTATTTTATAGGTTCTTTGTCAACTTCATCTATATTTTTTTGAAAATTCTGTTTAGAGAGAAACGTTAGAAATGCTGGATTTAGGGAGCTAAGTGTTAATCAGGTATTTCATATAAACAGATATCTGTACATCAAACAGCCTTAATGTTGCAATTACCAATTTTAGAAATATTCAGATATTCATAGTCTTCTACAACAGAAATTAATTCCTCTAGTAAAATAAGGCCCCAGCAAAAGATGCTGTTATGCTGTACGTGCTGAGATTAGCTAGGAACTCCCTAGCACTAAGCCATTATTATTTACTAGTATGGATTTGAGGACAAGCTTTTCAAAGCCACTTAGGGGCTGAG
The DNA here is from genome assembly GCF_026419915.1 of Harpia harpyja. NCBI lineage: Eukaryota > Metazoa > Chordata > Aves > Accipitriformes > Accipitridae > Harpia > Harpia harpyja. The sequence continues at coordinate 72,671,264 of NC_068944.1, forward strand.
TATGCCCAATTCTCATTAATTTTATAGGTGACTGGGTATCCAAATCCCTTGGAAAGCTGAATAGCTCATTTTCTGAAAGTCCAACAGACATCTGTGTCTGGATATTTCCTCTTGGGACCATAATTTGTATGTGCCCTAGACACCTGAAGAATGATTTTTTCCATTAACTTTTGATGCAAAAAGTCGGGACTTGACACTCATGCAATATGTATATGAAGCTAAAATGGAAACTTTTATCTAACAAGTCATGTGATATGAACAAAGATAGAAAGTGAGCAAGGAAAAGACAGGAAAGGATTTTCCTTTCTGGAATTTATTTTACTTCAGGGCAGAGAATGCTCTATTAGAAGGCAAAATGACCCCTGGTCATTAATACAAAAGCCATAAAATTACAAGTAAAGCCTAAGTTTATTCATTTGTCTGTTTTTCTCTCAGAACCCCACACTAAATCCATGAATTCTTACAAGTATCTTACAAAGGTGTTCTTAACACAAGTTTTTCTACCTCAGAAGGGGGAGTTTTCTCACTTGCCTTTACCAGGAGATATCTTGGTATGAGTGAAAACTAAGAGTTGTAATGCTAAGAAAAATTTCTAGCAGATCTGTTATACTTTACTGTTAGCAGTAGGCTAGATTGCAGACATAGTACTATATATAAAAAATAGTGATTTCTTAGTATTAGCATTTTTCTGGAATTTCTGTGTTTGTAATTGCTGTGGTTTTGGAATAAAGCAAGGTTCATTTCAGTGGAGCAGGTGATTAATGAGAAGTGAGTGAATAGTATATTACCAGAAGTAGAGGTTCAATAATTGACTGTTACAAGCTTGAAAATAAGATTATTTTATAAAATCATAACAATAAAAATAATAAAGGAAAGGTTTTTTAATCATTTATGGGCATTCTGGGAAACCTGTAAGTTTTTTCTCAGTTATCTGGAATGTTGTTTCTTTTTTTTAATAAATCTCATACAGTTATTTGTTCATAGAATTTGGTGCTTCCAGTAAATCCTTGTGGGGTGACATGCTAGGGGCTGTCAGTGCCCTGGCTATAGCCTAAGTCCTACCCACAAGCTGTCACTTGGCCAGCAAAGAACTGTCCATAGTAGATGACTTAATGAAGGAACATTTGCCTTGATCAATTAAGTGTCAACCGACTAGTCTTTCTCCCTGACTAATCTTGTTTCCCTGCAGGTATCACTAGATACTATACAAACCTGCAGAAAAACCAGATTAATTTCTGAACAAATCTGGTCTTCTGACTCCAGTTTGTGCAGCCTGAAGAGTGGTTATTGGAACCTGGACCCACAAAAACAAAGATAGGAAAAATGAGAATGGCTTATTTTTTTCTTTTTATTTTTTTTATTTCCTTTCTCCCCCCCCCCCCCCCCCAATCTGACTGTAATCACTTTGGGGCAAAGATTGTTTCTTTGTTCTGTATTTACAGGGAGATCCACATCTCTGCCAAGCATTCAGCTTCTGCACAATTCTTTGCTCAGGGCAGGGTATAAAGTGCTACTCTAACCCACAACCCACAGTGTGCAGTGGCTTTGTGTCTCCCCCACAGCACATCAGTTTGCACACATTTCTAATTAACATCTAATTTTGGATTAATTTCTGATTCCCTCCTCTGGGCTTTTGTAATGAGATCATGAGTTACACTGGCAGAAGGTTTATACTTAAAATGTATCTATATGGTAGAACCTCCTAGGTAGTTAACTGACAGTAGGATTTAAAAAAAACGCAAAACAAACAAGCAAAAAAAACCCCCAAACCTCCCTATTTGTTAGACATCTGGAGTCTTATTTTTTTAATTTTATCAGCTATAATCAAGGAAAGAATCTAAATACTTTCAGCTCCCAGCCATTTTTTCCTTGCCTCTCTTTCCATGCATTAAGAAGTTGGGTGTTATGATTATGTTGTTATTTTCCTTCAGTAAGCTGATGTGGGAAAGTGTACAATTTTACTAAATAAAAGGCCTGCAGTTCAAAATCTACATTCTTAAGTAATTGCTTCTAAATTATTTGGTAAACCCTGGAGCATTTGGGGAAAATACATACTTTAAATATAGAACAAGTGCAAAAGTTAAACATTAGATGAGTTGTTCTTATTTACCTATCCATACGCAGGAATGCACCATTGGAAGTGTGGTAGTAAAACTGGTATTCTTCACACATCTTGGTATAGATTTCTTCAAAAGGCCCAAATCCTGAAAGGTACCCAGTTACCTTTTCCACGTTCACACAGTTTGTTTAAAAAGAGATATAAGGCTAAAGTATGCTGGTGGATCTTGACAAAATAAATGAATTAACACCTAAGGGCTTCAGTAGTAAAAGGATTTTAATGGATGTAGGAACCTAAACTTTCAACTCAGGCACCCAAATATAAAACTGACTTCATATCAGCCAAAGTTCATATCAGCAGTTAAACTTCAAGGTCCATCCTTAAGGCCATCCTTTCATCCCATTCACCTTGAACCTATACTTACCAGAAACACATGAAGGCAGATATCCTAAGCTTTTTCCCAATTACTGCGGGGAGATTCCTTCAGAAAGCATTGCAGACCTTTTGTTGACTGGATCACCCCATAGAGACATTTACTGATTGCAGCATAAGCCTGAAGTATGAATAGATTCCTGTCTTACTTGCCAGAGGGAAGTGTTCAATATTGCCTAGGTGCAATCCACATTTAGAATTTCAGTTTTTCTACAGTAAAGCCCTAGGACAGCTAGTTTCAGTGCCTAAAGTATCTGTCTGAGATACCAGAGACTTGCAGATCTGTGGTTTGCTGGAGCAACCAGTGGAGGCCAGCTGATATATCCAAAGGCACACAATGACACTTGACATTGAAACTTGCCATTGTCACATGCCCCTTGCACTTTTCAGGCACCTGAATTTGCCTAGATTTTTTTGTGCTGGTACTGAATATCTATGCTATTCCAATTCCTCAACACAGATGAAAGAGCCATTTCAGACAATGAAGGTTTATAGTTCTGGGAGACGCAGCGCAAGGTGTGTGGATGTATGGGAGACATATCCTGCTGGACCAACACCTGGAGCCCAGGCAAGATACCCCTCTGTTTCTGAAAAACACTGGGCAACAGAATACTGCTCTCCATCTCCTTTGTCCTGACGTGAAATCTTCAATATTCAGCTCACATGAAGGCATTCATGCTTTGGTAGCTTATCATCAAAATGAATACCACCCTGCACATTTAAATATCTTCTTCTTTCCCTGTTTGATAGAAGTTGATAAATTCAGTACCCCAACAGAGGCAAGACTGCCACAGCTTCATGCCTTGAGGTCCAAACAACAGCAGTTCCCAGTAAGAACTCACACGCAGAACACATTTATACAACACATCTATACATGTATACCCAGACAGCCAAAGAGATAATACAGACAGACACAATCGGCACTCATAGAAACACAAACAGCACCCATGGCCTCATTTTGTTCTTCTCCCTGTCTGACCAGGATGCAGGTACGTTAGTGAGAGTGTAGAGATACACACGTACAGTGTGGGTCCCTACAACAGCTAGTCTTGGACACTCAGTCTGCCCACTAGCTGCACTTGGGTCGCAGTCCTCACAGTTGCTGGCACCTGGGCATTTGAGCTGCTATACGTCCTCTGTGTGCACAGCAAAACACACACACACACGGACACAGACACACACACAGAGACACGCACAGGGATACGCCAGTAACTGGGCTTACACAACCAGTCCATCCAGCAGCTGGTCCTGGATCCTCATTCCCCCTCGGTGCCTCCTGCACAGACACAAACACCTGCAAAATGGGTCTCTCCGTTCCCTTCCCGAAAAGGTACAGTCTCTCCAGGAGCTCTCCTGGACCACTTGCTCTGTCAGGTAGCCAGGTCCTCCAGGTGCCTCACCCTGAGACACCCCCCCCCACCACCCCCGGCTCCCAGGTCTGCCTCCACACTCACCAGAGCTCACACACCTGCACTCGTCCCAGGTGCTGCACCATGGACACACGGGCGCCGGAGAGCAAAATGGATGCAGGTACTGGGACACACCAGGGTGCGCGGTGTCCGTGCCCAGGCGCCGGCAGCGGGGCTGCAGGGCGGCCTGTGTGAGGAGAGGCCGGGGCTGCCCCGTGCCGGACACAGCCGGTTCCAGCCGGTCCCAGCCGGCTCCAACGGCCCCACCGCAGGACACAGCTGAGCCCCTCAGCCAAGCTGGGGGAAAACAGGTTCCAGAAAGGGCCGAAGGCGGCACAGGCAGAGGAGGAGGAGGAGGAAGCCGAGGAGGGAGGAGGAGGAGGAGGAGGGCGGGAGGTGGTGCAGGCCCGCAGCAGGGATCCCCTGCAGCCCCGGAGAGACCCCGCTGGAGCAGAGACCCACCCTGCAGCCCGGGGAGGGCCCCACGCCGCAGCAGGGGGATATTTCCTGCAGGAGCTGCGGCCGTGGAGAGCCCGGGCGGGAGCAGGTTGTCCCTGAAGGACTGCAGCCCGGGGAAGGGCCCGCGCTGGAGCAGGGAGACGTGTGAGGAGGGAGGAGCGGCCCAGAGGGGCTGGGGGGGACGGACCGCAACCCCCAGCCCCAGCCCCTGCGCCGCCCCTCGGGGGGACACGAGTCGGGAGGGAAGGGGTGAAGCTGGGCCTGGGAAAGAAGGTGGAGGGGAAGGTGTTTTGGTTTTGGTTTTGTTTCTCACTAGCCAAATCTAGTTTGATTGGTGGTCAGAGCAATTAATTTCCCCAAGTCTAGTCTGTTTTGCCCGTGCTGGTAACTGGTAAGTGATCTCCCCATCTTTATCTCAACCCATGAGCTTTCTCATCCTGTTATCTCCCTGTGTACTATAAGGAGGGGGAGTGAGGGTGCAGCTGGTGGGGTTGTCTGGCTGCCAGCCAAGGTCAACCCATCACACCCATAAACACACATGCACAGGGAACAGAGAGTCCCTCATCCAGAAAAATCATTAGAAAGAAATTTAATAAGATGATAAAACTTCCAGGCATGGTCAGACAAACCTACTGACAACCAACTTGTTTACATGTGGCACTTTTATCCCCATATCCCTCGGTTTTACCATGCTCCTCAGATCACCTAGGCCTATCTATTTCCATACCTTTATTTCCTCCCCTATACCCACATAGTAAGTCAAGCACAATCCCAGTACACTCTTCCCCTGCATTCCATAATGTGTCCTATGACCCTGGGCAGTGAACAGACTTAGTCAGTGAGGTTACCCAAAGTGCTGTTCGTCTTGCCCCATAGTGTGGGTGCCACCCATGGGACTGAGGCTTTCCTTGGACAGCACTGCCAGGGGCCAGAGCAGGGACTCGTGTCTCTGATTGAAGTAATGGGGCTCTTCTGCCTTCCTTGTGCTTCTGAGCTCCTCTGTGTGTATGGAGACAAGCTTTATGTCACATAACCTGACAGTGTTAAGGAGCTTGACTTCTTTCTCACTCCAAATCTCTAAGGCATTTACAGCTCAGACATCCCTCTGTCTTGCCCACAGACCTCAATCTCATAGTCATTTTCAGAGTATTCCTAGGAGTTTAGACTCTGTGAAAGACACGGGGAGAGTAAGCACCTTTATATGTATTTCTGAGAACACTGTGTCCTTGTTGTGTAAGAGGGAAGGGGCAGAACAGATAACTTTGAAGCATGAAGAAATTTGCACCCAGACATCCCAGGAGAGTATTCAACCAGCCTGAGTATAGAATAGCATAATAGACTGGAAGCTGGTGAATCCTATTCCCTCCTCTTAGAGCTCTTCTATTTTAAATAAGTCTTTGATGGAAATTAAAATAAAAACTATGAGAAGCAATCTATGGAACTGAACATACCTGTCCCATGATAGAGTTAAAGGGCTGAAGCCACCATCTTCTGCCGTGTTCTGAAAAAAACAACTGAATACTATGATTTTTTGAAAGAGGTGTATCAGATAGATACTTGACTCCAGTAATCAGTTTAGGATAGAGGACCAAAAGTCGAAAGACACATCTGAACTACAGAAACAGAATATATAAGAAAATGTCTATTTGTTCTTTGCAATTCCTATAATGATAGATGACTGACTTAAACACATTTTTCTTTTCCCTTAAGAACTAAATACAATGCCCAAAAATAAAAGTTTTTGTCTCTATGTATTTTATGAAGAACTATGAATTGTCAGAGATAATTCTTCTAAGCTTTTAAGTATCTGCAGTCCTCTGTGTAGATCTTCTGTAGTTTCCAAACACTATTGAATTCCACAGTGCAACTCCAGAATGTGGGTGTATTTCCATAGCTATTGTATGTTCTTTGAATCTAAAAGCAACGTTATCTTCCTGGTAGATCCAATGACACAGAGTCACAAAGGGCTGAAATGAAATGCCACACAGCAGGCCAGGACCATGACTGAGACTAGAGCTAAGGTTTTTGGTGTCATTGGTAAAGGTCTAGTTACAAGTTCATTATGCCCTCAAGATACGCTTTTAAACTGCACCTCTGATCCTGTTTCAAGTACTGTCTGCCTTTGTTTTTTGGTCGGGTTTTTTTTTGCTGAATGTCTCAAATTCTTTATTTTCTCTTTCCACTGTCAAGCAATTAATTGTGAACTCTGAACAAATACATATTGTAGGGGTCGATTACAGTGGAGACAGAGGAACTGTCTGCCATAGGTTGCTTTTTGGAAAGGCAGATTTATTATAGATATAAAACTGCTTTGCAACTTTTAACAGAAGGACATTTAGAAGGAAAGCTGAAGTGATTAATTATTACACAGTAGACAGTTAAATATTTATTAAATACAGGGGATGCATACTGCAGTGAACCAACTAATATGCACATGAATTGAGTTTATTATCATTATGGCAATAACTGCATGCTTAAATGGAGCTAGGCAACTTGCAAGTATTTAAGATGCCTGTTCCCAAGAGAGTTTGAAGTAAAATGTAAAATATGTAAAATATCAAAGCACAGGTAAATCCATTTAAATAGTAGACTAAACAGTCTTTGCAGAAGGGACTGTTTCTTCCTGCACCGAGCACATTTGACTTCCTCAAGCTGATATCAGAACATACAAGCGGAGCATTTATTTGCATATATGTGTAAGACCAAACTACAAAATTCTCTGGAATGGCCTCAAACATACAACTAATGAAAGGCATGAACATCTTTTTCTCAGTGGCAGAAAAATTTTCACCAAAAGACATCTTTGGCATCTACCTCTTCATCCCAAAAACCTGTAAACACTTTGTAGGTCTTTATAGTCCAAAGAAGCAAAACACACAGATTACTGAATTCTAAAAGTCACTGGTTTGAAAGAAGGACTGGCTTAAAAGCACTGCATAATTTTCTACCACTTCTTTAACTCCTGTTAAGCCGTTCCCAGAGACACTAGCTACTATCTCCAACTTTTCCAGAGGGACCGAGGTGGGTTAACTGTGGCTGGATGCCAGGTGCCCATCAAAGCCACTCTGTCACTGCCTCCCTCAGCTGGACAGGGGAGAGAAAATATAATGAAAAGCTCATAGTTTGAGATAAGGGAGATCACTCAGCAATTACTATCACAGGTAAAACAGACTCGACTTGGGGAAAATTAACTTAATTTTATTACCAATCAAAATTAGAGTAGGATGATGAGAAATAAAACTAAATCTTAAAACACCTTCCCCCCACTTCTGCCTTCTTCCCAGGCTCAACTTGAATCAGTTCATCACACGTTGTCTCTGCTGCTCCTTCCTTCTCACGCTCTTCCCCTGCTCCAGCATGGGGTCCCACCCACAGGAGACAGTCCTCCACAAACTTCTCCAACGTAAGTCCTTCACATGGGCTGCAGTTCTTCATGAACTTCTTCAGCATGGGTCCTTTACATGGGGTGCAGTCCTTCAGGCACAGACTGCTCCAGCTTGGGTCTTCCATGGGGTAAACAAGTCCTGCCAGAAAACCTGCTCCAGTGTGCTCTATTCTCTCCATGGGGCCACACCTGCTCCAGTGTGGGCTTCCCATGGGGTCACAGCCTTCTTTGGGGGCATCCACCTGCTCTGGGGTGGGGTCCTCCCTGGGCTGCAGGTGGATATCTGCTCCACCGTGGACCTCCCTGGGCTGCAGGGGGACAGCCTGCCTCACCAGGGTCTTCCCCACAGGTTGCAGGGGAATCTCTGCTACGGCACCTCGAGCACCTCCTCCCCCTCCTTCTTCACTGACCTGGGGGTCTGCAGGGCTGTTTCTCTCACATATTCTCATTCCTCTCTCCTGCTGCAATTGCTCTTGCACAGTAACTTTTTCCCTTCTTATATATATTATCCCAGAGGCACTACCACTGTCACTGATGGGTTTAGCCTTGGCCAGCGGCGGGTCCATCTTGGAGCCGGCTGGCGTTGGCTCTATTGGACATAGGGGAAGCTTCTAGCAGCTTCTCACAGAAGCTACCCCTCTATCCCCCGCCACTACCAAAACCTTGCCACACAAACCCGATACAGGGACTAAGGAATAGTCTACCTACAGCTCCATATGTTGTACAAGTAATGGATATGCTCTTCCCTCATGTTGTCTATAAGTTGACATAATTATCTCATCCTGGAGTTTTTATCCTGAATTTATTTTTGGACTTGAGAATTGCTGTTCCTTCTTGTGACCTGAAGAAGGTTTTGTGAAACCCCTGTGCTCTTCAAAGTCTGCTCACCCTTACTGCATGTATTATGTAATTAAAAATAGCATTACTTCCTACAAACTTTGCCTCTGTTATATCTTGTATACCACTAATACAACTACTGTAACTGATAAAAATAATGAATGCAATAGGGAGAAAAGACATGATATAATGGTAATAAAATAAGCCACATTTGTCTTCTGAAGAGCTGCCAGTGAATGTGCAATGGCAGCTAGGAAACCTCGAAGGAATGATGCATCGCAGGCAGATACATATCTCAGCAAAAATTTCTTTCCCAGCTTGAGTGTGAAGGAGTCAGTTCACAATAGAAGGGATAGCAGAGAAAATAAGGGTGAGGAAGAAACATAGGCATCTAGTGTCACTTAGGCTCCCCCAAAGTATCTAAGGTTTCCACACATGACTGGAAAAATGACACAGAGGTTGGGGGGGGTTAATATCTGTCTGAACAGTCATCTGCAGGCTATGGTGAGATCTGAGACAGCTCTGGTTTTCAATTTTTAGCAAACTGAAATGTTGTCTCATGACTGAGTGGTGTTGCACCATTCCATAGGTGTTGCTTGCATACTCTGGAGGTTGCCTGTTTTGGAGGGATAAAAGGTTTGATGTGAATCCTTCTCATTTTGAATTATGAGACTTCAGTGAAAGATTGTTTATGAGGTATAGAGAGGTGTATGAGACTGGGAAAGAAATGGGAATGCCTGTGGGTAAAGGGAAGAAAGAGCAGTAACGGTCCAGCACTAGGAAGAACAAAGATAGAAGGACATTACATGCAAAGGGAAACTACTGATGTAGAGCTCAAATGGGGGGAGTAGAAAATTGGTTCATGCTGTTGACAGTTGGAATTTTTCAGTGATTTATTTGGAATCCCAAACCCTTAACCTTTTCAAACTACTGAAAAGTATGTGCTTTGGTAAGTAAGAATAACTGCACAGTTCCTGTTATGGGATAGTTTAAGTAGTCTTTCCATTTAAAAAAAAAAAAAAAAAGAAAGAAAAAAAAAGAAAAAAGAAAAAGTGTAGCTTTTCAAAGATAAAGTCATCTTCATTTTGATTCAAAGACTTTTTCAGGAAAAAAAAGGTTTAAAATGTATTCCCTGTATTAAGAGTGTTTCTATGCTCCAAGAGGCTTTCCTTTGGGTACTGTAAGACGGTTTATTATCCATTATCTGTAACACAAAGATAATGAAAGTGGTTCTATTGTACTGTATGTGAAACCCACAGGAATACCAGGATTTGACAGTCATGATATATCTCAGTTAGTTTCTAATGTGTAAAGCCATCACAAATCATAGAGAAGACAGTCTGTTGGTTAAATAAGTCTACAAAGTAAGATGATAGAGTTCTTCATTTATCTTCATTGAAACAGCTTTGACTGCTGTGTAGTTGATAAAATAAATCTAGTCCTATTCAAAATCTCTCCTCTCTGCCCATTGTAAGCAAGCAGTTTCTATTCTACTGTATTAATTCTTATGCAGCCCTCATCACTCACAATATTGGAGTATCTTCCATTAGCACATTAAGTAAAGTGACTAACATGTGTCAACTGTAGCTCATTTTTTTGCTCATCATCTCCCAGGGGAGAGAATTGTGTATGCAGTGAAATGTTTTTACTGGAAGGTTTTTTCTTTTTTCTTTTTTCTTTTTCTTTTCTATCTGTTCATAAAAGTGATGGTAGGTCAAAGAAATACAATAGGAGATGGAGAGGTTCATTATGATTGTCTACTTTTAGGGAAGCTTATTGTACTACTGAAGAATAATCCCATGAAATTCCATGAACTTCACAGTTATACAGAAAGTTTAGTGGTGCCAGAGCTGTTGATCAGAGTCTCACAGCCTCTGTTTTCTGAAAGTGCCTGTTCCTCTCAAATGGCTATAAAGACACTTGAAGCACATGAACACATATACAATGCAAATTTTAAGGTTAGACAAGACAAATATATCCTCTCTCCCCTGGGGACCATAAATAAGGTTCAAGATTCTGAATCTGATTTGGTGTTTAATGACAAGCAGTGATAAAAACAGACGATTATGTTTCTTATGTCTCCTGGACACGCCAGATCCAATGCAGACAGTATCTGCAATTAATGATTTCATCCTAAACTACATTTTATGGCTTTAACCCAGCCAAGAAGTGAGAAAATCATGAATATCACAGTCATTGCTAGAGTACTGTTAAGTCTCTTTGGGTAGCTGGTGACAAACAGAAGGCATCACACAGCAGTGTGGGTCAGTAAGAGTCTAAAATCAGCAAGGAATGCAGAAAGAATAATAAACTAGAGACAGTGTTGCCAAAAGATAGATATCAATTCTTCAGCTAATGGCTGTTTCTTAGTAGCAACTTTTAAAAGTGTTTTTCTTTGCTCATCAGCATCATCACTGACCTTTTTGGCTTTAATTTCAACAAACTGTTTTTCATCTCAGACCTGGACCTACTTTCCAAGTGTTGTGCCATGTGTACTGAAGTGTTGTAGATATATATATGTTGAAAGGTTGCTGATATGAGTCTATATCATTTTACAACTGCATTTAAATGCCATACAGGACCAGAGAGATCATTGATCTTTGGTACCATTTTCCATCATGTTCTTTGGATGTACCTCAATATTAAATATTCCCTTGGAAATACGACAGATGTGTCAAATGACTCAGGGAGGTCTAAGATAAGAACATCTCTCTGTTAATCACCCCTGATGGTAGCAAACCATCTATCATGCCACCAAGACTTTTCATGTGCTGGTCTGAAACTGGATTATATCAAGTCTAGAACATTAGATGTAATTTTGCAAGCTTGAGATTGACCTTGGACTTGCTTTTATGTGAAATTCCAGTGAAAAAAAGAGATTTGATTTTGGCAGAGAAGTCTTTCCAGAACAGAGTTTTCTTGAATACAATTATTTGTGTCCTAATCACTTGCTTTCAGGGAGACTTTGAATGGCATTTTATAAAGAGGATATAGTATTTAACAAAACACAAGAAAAAAACCAACAAAACCAATAATCAATTCTTAGGGAAGAGAGAGGGGAAAGAAAAAAAGAGTGCTATCAGAGTGAGACTGTGAGTTGTGAGGAATCAGCTGCTTAAAGTCAAGGTCCTTTATTGATCTCCCCTCCCACCTTTAGTGTCACTGAGATTTCTTTAGTGTGTCAATGCAGAAGATACATTAACTATTCAGGTTTCAATAACAAGGATGAAAAATCCATTTATTCCTGAAATGGAAATTACAGATTACAGTAAATAGTTAGATTTCCACTTAGGCTGGTGTAGCAGCAGTGTAAAACACTTTCTTTGGGTTGTTTTTTTTTTCTTTTCTTTTTTTTTTCCTGGCCAGTCTAGCAGAGTCCTGGTTAAAAAGAAACAAACAATCCACTGGCTGTCTGGCAAGAAAATAGGAAGGATTTTAAAAGGTTTACTGAAATAACAGACATGACTAGTTGCTTAGTAGACAAAACAGAGGTAACTGGATGGCAAACTCCTTAGGAATTTTTTTCCAGGCTATGCTTTTTCCCCTCATAAATTAGCATGACCACCTTGCTGTTATTGGTTTATATCAGAAATAAGAGGTGTGGTCATGAAAGATGACCCTTAGCTCTGGACACCCAACATAAGGACATGGACCTACTTGAGCAAGTCCAGAGGAGGGCCACAAAGATGATCGGAGGGCTGGAGCACCTCCACTATGAGGACAGGCTGAGAGAGTTGGGGCTGCTCAGCCTGGAGAAGAGAAGTCTCCCGGGAGACCTTCTAGCAGCCTTCCAGTACCTAAAGGGGCGTACAAGAAAGCTGAAGAGGCACTTTTTACAAGGGCATATAGTGATAGGACAAGGGGTAATGGCTTTAAACTGAAAGAGGGTTGATTTAGTTCAGATGTAAGGAAGTAGTTCTTCACTGTGAGAATGGTGAGGCACTGGAACAGGTTGCCCAGAGAGGCTGTGGATGCCCCCTCCCTGGAAGTGCTCAAGATCAGGTTGGATGGGGCTTTGAGCAACCTAGTCTAGTGGAAGGTGTCCCAGCCCATGGCAGGGGGGTTGGAGGTAGATGATCTTTAAGGTCTCTGCCAACCCAAGCCATTCTGTGATTTTATCATTCTATATTCATTTAAAAACTAGCAAAGGAACACTTGTCAGCTCTGGGAGATCCCCAGTGATTCCATTTTGCTAACAGTCATGTAATGATGCTGGGGATGGCACAAGGACAAAATATATGAAATGCCTTAAGTTTTCTTTGTCTTTCACAAATCTTCTGAGGAAAGAAAGTAATTGCAGTTCCTAAAACCTCCTGTCAGGCTAGATTGGTTCAGGCCTTACCCTTGAGTTGTCCTCAAGCTAGCAGAGGACAGAGACCTCGATGTCCCCACTGTGGTCATGTGTAAGACCAAGATCTAAATGGTACCAGGAACAACACAAAGAGGTCATGAAACTCTGATGAGAAATGAATCTCTAGCAGGTAGCTGTTGTACAGCTGCATCATATTTTGAAAAGCAATGATAGACAATTAAGCATAGGTTGCATTTATAGCTGGGCAAAGGGGTACAGACAAGTAAATTTCCCTTCCTTTCTTTTTGCAACTCTGATGTCTATGGTGCAAGTCTGTCAGGCTTCAACAGCCAGCTAAAGCTGGACTGAATTCAGAAGTGCATGTTAGAAGGGGAGGGAGGACCAGCACATGGCTGCTAACGTCCCTGGTTAAACTGGTGTCACTTTTCCTCTTGAATGAACATTGAAGAAACGTCCTGTAGCAGAAAATAAGCATCACATGTAATTCTTAGAGCTATTTTATCAAAACAAAATCCCAAGGAATGTGGTTTACCTAGTTGTATTGCCAGTGCTCCTTCTGCTGGAGGCTGATTGCTTAGTCACAGAAATAATATTCTACTTCAAAACAGAGCTGAGAAATAAAAAAATTGCAATACAGCACAGCACTTTCATCAAGGAGCAATGAGTGCCACTTGCATACGTCTGAGTCAAGGATACACTTTGACTTTAAATTAATCTTTGGCAAAACTGTGAGGAAAGTAGGATCAACCTACTTTCTCAATAAAATTTGAGGACTGTGACCAATCCTTCATGGTGCTTTGGAGCACCTAGTCCTATGAGTTCTGGTTCATCTAGGCCTAAGTTCTTCAATTTATATTTATACTTGTGAAATATATTACTACTAACAAACAAGAGATACTCTTAAATTAACCTTTTACGCTGCATGTGAGCTGTAGTGGAATTTGCTACATTAAATTATTGAAATGATATTTCTACAAGTAAATGTAAAGTGTAAAATGTTTGTTCACAGCTGTTTACTGCACTTATTCATCTGTTCATTGATTCTAAAACCAGAAGGGACTATAAAGACAAAAGGGCTACTGATGTAATTTAGAGCGGGAAAAAGAAAAGCCTGAAACTTACTTGCCTGATCAGCTCCACCTGTGACACCCAATACCATTGGATGCAGCAAGATGTTTACTGTAGTGTTTTACATCTCTAGAGGATTAGTTTCCAGTTGCCTCTAGGGAATTGGTTTCCATTTTTCCACTATTAGTTTGGTGGAAGACATAAAAAGGACCTCAAATCTGATTTTTCATCCTTGTGCTGACACAAGATATCTTTATTTTGTGAGTCTTGGCAGTGGAAAGACTGATAGACTTAGGAAAAGTCTATAGTGTTTCTAGAGAGATGCAAGGTCCAAGATCCAAACAAAACCCCAAACCCCCTATGCTTTATGAAGGAGTTGAGGGAATAAGAGGTAAAAGGGAAGAGATGGAAAAGTTTTTTTCTCATGGAATGCATTGTGCATCTTCAGCTGACATGGAGCATTTTGAAATTTTGTGACAAAAGTCTGGTAGCAAATTTGGTCTGATGAAACTCAAAATGTATGATATATAGTAGGCCACTCAGAACACACTGACCAGACAGATCTGATGCTTTTCTTCATGGTTTCCACCACTGTAGATATTTAGGAGGCAGCTGTCAAGACTCGTTTGAATAGAGGTGACCCTGCCTGGATGGATAATGATTTGAGATCCAACCCAGCATCTGAGAGCAGCAAGAAATGGCTGCTCCACGAGGTAAGATGGTCTGGAAGATGGAGTGACCCCAGCCCAGGCGATGCCCTCACTGAGCAGGGTTCTGTTGAATTAAATATTAACATTTTTATAAGGCCTAATCCAGGGAAGAAGAACTAACAAGTGATGTGCTTTCTAACATGAGAGTGGGTCACTTACAAATTACTGCTGTTATGGATTTTGATAGGAATGGATCTTTGTGATAAAATGTTAAAAGAAAAAATAAAAAGAAAGCAAAAAAACAAACAAAAAAAAGGTCAAATTAGAAATCTGAAGAATAGTTATATCGGGTTTCCATGTCCAGGCGCCGGCAGCAGGGCTGCAGGGCGGCCTGTGTGAGGAGAGGCCGGGGCTGCCCCGTGCCGGACACAGCCGGTTCCAGCCGGTCCCAGCCGGCTCCAACGGCCCCACCGCAGGACACAGCTGAGCCCCTCAGCCAAGCTGGGGGAAAACAGGTTCCAGAAAGGGCCGAAGGCGGCACAGGCAGAGGAGGAGGAGGAGGAGGAGGAAGCCGAGGAGGGAGGAGGAGGAGGAGGAGGGCAGGAGGTGGTGCAGGCCCGCAGCAGGGATCCCCTGCAGCCCCGGAGAGACCCCGCTGGAGCAGAGACCCACCCTGCAGCCCGGGGAGGGCCCCACGCCGCAGCAGGGGGATATTTCCTGCAGGAGCTGCGGCCGTGGAGAGCCCGGGCGGGAGCAGGTTGTCCCTGAAGGACTGCAGCCCGGGGAAGGGCCCGCGCTGGAGCAGGGAGACGTGTGAGGAGGGAGGAGCGGCCCAGAGGGGCTGGGGGGGACGGACCGCAACCCCCGGCCCCAGCCCCTGCGCCGCCCCTCGGGGGGACACGAGTCGGGAGGGAAGGGGTGAAGGTGGGCCTGGGAAAGAAGGTGGAGGGGAAGGTGTTTTGGTTTTGGTTTTGTTTCTCACTAGCCAAATCTAGTTTGATTGGTGGTCAGAGCAATTAATTTCCCCAAGTCTAGTCTGTTTTGCCCGTGCTGGTAACTGGTAAGTGATCTCCCCATCTTTATCTCAACCCATGAGCTTTCTCATCCTGTTTTCTCCCTGTGTACTATAAGGAGGGGGAGTGAGGGTGCAGCTGGTGGGGTTGTCTGGCTGCCAGTCAAGGTCAACCCATCACACCCATAAACACACATGCACAGGGAACAGAGAGTCCCTCATCCAGAAAAATCAGGAGTGAAGGCGTGAAGGTGGGAAATGGGAAAAGTGGGTGGGAGCAGGTGGGTTTTTTTAATGTTTATCTGGGATTATTTAATTGGCAGTAAGTGTAAATAATTTCATTTCAAAAGGGTAGAATTATTGCTTTTTGCCAAGGAGGACACAACCATTGGAAATCTTCTTCCTGACATACATACTTACTCCTAGCTTTTTCCTGTAGTAGTTAATACTTTATAATCTTTCTTTTAAAAGGTGACTGAGTGGCTATTGATCTGTTTAGAAGAGTTTATCACAAGATACTTTACTGATAAGATTTATAACTAAGCGTGCTTTCAGCTTTTTCATGAGATTTATGTTCAGAAGAAAATAACTAGTTCTGGCTATTCCTTCCAGTCTCCCTGTGTTTTACTATTAAGGGGATTGAGGAGCTTCGGCTCTCCAGGTGTGCAGCAGATCAGGATAAAATTCTGGAGCTTCAGAGAGCATCTGCCAACTCACTAGCCATAGCTAGCTCCACCTGGGTCAGTTTCTCATCCCTTCTTACCTGGTTCCAGACTCATACAGACTTATGAATGGACACATGGTTTCTTTTTTCATTGTATTATCAAGCAAGTATGATGCCTTGTAAGAAGGCTAGAAACTTTTCTAAGGTTCAGCTGTCTCGCAGCTTAAATTCAAAAGGTCTGGTTTATGATTCACCTTTACAAACATTTAATCCCTTTCTAATACCTCATTTCATATATCCTCCTATTGGTTATCATCTTCTGACATACATCAGTCATGTTCCTTTTAATTGTCAATTTTTTACCTGCACAATGAACTTGTACTCAAGTTTAAGTCATTTGCAGCATTCTCTGTTCATGTTCTGATTTTGAAATGCTATATTTAGCTATTTCCTGGTTTTCATATTCTCTTCCAGAAAGTACCAGAGGTGTCTTATGTAGATCTTCATTAGTCCTTTGATGAATTGCAGTCATCCTGCTCATCAGTCTAGTACCAGCTGCTCATCAGTTAAACTGCTGAGTTTTGCTGATGTTGACATTAACATCTGCAATTCTTTTAAAATCAGCGGTTGCCCCAGAAGTCAGTCCCAAAGAAATGTATTTTAAAGTTAGGCATACAGTGTAAGCTTGACTTGTTCTATAACTGATTGAAATGGGTACCCCAAGGGAAACTTTTAATGTAAGATGAATGCTAATTTTAAAAGAACCACCCTTCAGACTCTGTGGACTATAGAGGGATCCTAGGTGATTAGCTTATATTTTACTTTTAGGTGGCTTAAGTTAGGTAATATAAATCCCAACCTGCGTGCCTAGAGTTTATCGATATTTAATCAACAGATCTTATTTGTATGCAGCTTTCTATTTTTAAACAAATGTAATGTAGTTAATGAAAATAAGCTGAGACAACAAAAGGAAATATTACAGTTGTGGTGCTAGCTCTAATGAAATCGATGGAAATTTGCACTAACTTCTCTACCTACAAGTAAGACTTTGCCTTTGGTTCCAACTCCTGACACAGAGGTATTGATTGCACATATGAGGACTGGACCTTTCTTATAGGCATCTCTAAATACTGTATTATCAAGATATTTGAATACTTTTAAGCACTGGGAATTTACCTGTTATTCTAATTCAACAGTTAAATAATGAGGAAAAAGAATTTTCTTACTTTGAGACATGTAGTAAGATACAACTGCTAGATACTATAATAAGAGAAGGGGGTATGCATGGGTAAAAAACCCCAAACCAAACCACCAATAACAAACAAAAAAAAAGATATGCAACAAAAGCAATCTTTCATATATATTGATTTGAGCTGTTGACAGTTCTTAGCAAATTGCTGTCTACTGTAACCTTTTGTTTGGTCATTTTGTTCACCACATAACATGAGGTTTACAGCCCATTAAGAAAAGCAATGTCCATTGACCACTTTTTTCTCTGTAAATAAGTCATCAAAAGTTATTTTAGTCAGAAAACTAAATTGTTAAAAGTTATGGTTACTGAAGAATATGCAACAATAATTAACCAGAATAACAAAATCTGCAGAATGACCATCTTGTCTACTTGGAATGTTAATCAGAACACTTAAGCACAAAAATTGGTCTAGGCACAGACTGAGCTCCCTGGGGGAGTCAGATTTTCTGAAATTCCCACCTTGAGAGCTCCTCAAACACGTACTTTGTTGTGAGGAGGGTTAGGAAGTCAGTCAAACACCTTGTCTCAGGTCAGTTTATTGTCTTAAACCAATCCATTGTCTCATCCATGCTGAGAAGACAATAAGGATCTGACAAGGAAGACAAGCTGAGGACTTCCTGGGCCACACTAGGGATTAATGATGTAAGTGCACTGGGTGTGCACAGAGGGTACCCCATAATTATAACCTTAAGGGAAACTTAAGATTCATGCTTATAACTAAAATTCCATAGCTCTTGCCACAATGGTATTTTTGTGATTTGTATTTGAAGGCCAAAAGAATGGGGCTGCAAATGGCTTTTTGCTTTACTGGTAGTCCATAGTCTCCATTCAGATATAATTTCTTGTTCAAAGTTAGAAGAAAGATTATTTTTTAGTTAGTATCTCTTCAAGCTTATACAAAAGACTTGCTGAAATGAGATAAAAACTTTATTTGCGAACTGATTTGTTCGGAAGGTGACCCTCAGTTTTAATTTATTAATTAAAAAAAAAAGTAAAAAAAAAAAGTTAAATATAGACTGTTGTTTCTCTCTTTTTTAATTAAATTTCTGGAAACCTTTTAACAAATGATTTATTTTAATTTTTTTTCTGCCTTGGCCTCTTACCAGCAGTGCTAGGTTCTATACAATATGCTTTTAGTGCCCAACTGAATACTAATAAAGGGAGTTCATACTCATTGTCTACAGCTGGAACTAGCTTAGTATATTATCAGTCATTAAAAAATTCTAAGGTGCAGTATCAGCTTTCAAGTATAGTGGACTCTGTTTAAGACCAGACTAAACAAGCTATTTTCATTAGCTAACCATAGAATGTATTAAAGAGATACAATAATTAATAAACAGAATTTGGCAGTTATATGCAATGTAACTGTTGACGTCAGTAGAGCTAAACGAGTAGCAAATGAAAACTATAGCCAAAAGAAGGGGGAATATCTTCCAAACAGTGAAAATGAGTATCTATATTTTTGTCTGAAAATTAAGAATAAGTACAAGTGTTCAAACTTAATGAGAAACATGGAAACACCCAAGACCAAGAGTCCTCTGTTTCCATTGCAACAGTTATTTGGTTCAAACTTTCTCTTCTTGAAATCAGTGGAAGCACACTCGACGCTTTCTGCTTAGAAGATAGTTTGAGTTCTTGGTAATTTATATAAACTATATAAACTTTCTGACTGCACCTCAAAAGAGCACTAAATGGAATGACTAAGTTGCGATCTACTTATAAAACATGTATATGCATGTTTGGTGGGTTGACCTGGCTGGATGCCAGGTGTCCATCAAAGCCACTGAATCACTCCCCCTCCTCAAACAGAGAGGGGGAGAAAATTATGATGAAAGGGTCATAGGTTGAGATAAAGACAGGGAGAGATGACTCTGTAATTACTGTCATGGGCAAAACAGACTCGACTCGGGGAAAATAGTTTAATTTATTACCAATCAAATCAAAGTAAGATAATGAGAAATAAAACTAAATCTTAAAAACATCTTCCCCCCATTTGTCCCTTCTTCCCAGGCTCAACTTCACTCAGTTCATCACACATTGCCTCTGCCACCCTTCCTCCTCACTCTCTTCCCCTGCTCCAGCGTGGGGTCCCTCCCACGGGAGACAGTCCTCCACAAACTTCTCCAACATGGGTCCTTCCCACGGGCTGCAGCTCTTCACAAACTGCTCCAGCGTGGGTCCCCCCCAGGGTCACAAGTCCTGCCAGAAAACCTGCTCCAGCGTGGGCTCCTCTCTCCACAAGGCCACAGGTCCTGCCAGGAGCCTGCTACAGCGTGGGCTTCCCACGGGGTCACAGCCTCCTTTGGGCATCCACCAGCTCCGGCATGGGGTCCTCCACGGGCTGCAGGTGGATATCTGCTCCACCATGGACCTCCCTGGGCTGCAGGGGGACAGCCTGCCTCACCATGGTCTTCCCACGGGCTGCAGGGGAATCTCTGCTCCAGCGCCTGGACCACCTCTTCCCCTCCTTCTTTACTGACCTGGGGGTCTGCAGGGCTGTTTCTCTCACATAATCTCACTCCTCTCTTCCCGCTGCTGTCATGCAGCAGGGTTTTTTCCCGTCTTAAATCTGTTCTCCCAGAGGCAGTACCACTCTTGCTGATGGGTTCAACCTTGGCCAGCAGTGGGTCTGTCTTGGAGCCGGCTGGCATTGGTTGTATCGGACATGGGGGAAGCTTCTAGCAGCTTATGACAGAAGCCACCTCTGTAGCCCCCCCACTACCAAAATCTTGTCATGCAAACCCATCACAGCATGTTCCATTTGAAATGCTTGTTTGGGTGTTCTGAATTTTCTTCTTTAAATAAATATGTTCTTAAACACATTGCTGTATAAGAGTGATCTGCTAGCTTTTAACCTAAGACTATGCTAGATCATGCAAGCCATACCTGAATGAGTAAATAAATGTATTTCATTACTAATAACTTGTTCAAATAGTCACAGGAGATAGGCTCAGATACACTTACTTTAGCTTTTGCATTGGAAATGTTACAACCCCAGATTCAAGAAGAATAAAGAAACAATTTGCCCAGATTAAGAGAAGACTTTTAGTGCCATGGTTATTTTTTTTTATCCCTCTGACATTTATAGATGAAAGAGTAAAAAAAGATTAATGCAGTTGCTGGTTTTTTCCAGGTGATAGGCCTTTTCCAAAACCAACTGACTGCTATGATCAACATGTTTTGCTCAAAATATCTTTGACTTATTTGGTGAAATGTCAGAACAATAAAGCATTTGTCCTCTCGAAGCTGGCCTGGAATTATCAAAAACTACTAAAACCCCAGGTTCTTCAGCTACAACCAAACTACCCTTCCTTGAAGATGTTGTTTCAGGAATCTACCACTTACTGGCTTTTGGCTGGAAACCTGCTATTTTCTTGAATCTCTAATTTTAATTGATGCTGCCAAAGCTACAAGTCTCCTTAACATAAGCCAAGACTGGATTGCAGACAACACAAAACCGGGAGGAGTGGTTTGTTCACCAGATGGTTGTGCTACCATTCAGAAGGACCTTGTCAGGCTGGAGAAATGGGCTGACAGAACCCTTGTGAAGTCCAACAACAGAAAAAGCCAAGTCCTGCACCAAAGAAGGAATAACCCCGTACCAGTACAGGCTGGGGACCAGGCCTGCAGAGAAGGAGCTGGTGGTCCTAGTGGACACCAAATTGCACATGAGCCAGCAATGGGCCCTTGAAGCAAAGATCAGTAGCCTCTCGGTGTGCATTAGGCAGAGCATTGACAGAAGGTCAAACCACATAAGCTGGTTCTGTAGCACCATGAATGGACTTCAATTCATGCTTTTAAATATATACTATGTAGATATTTATCTCTGCACCCTACAGTCACCACAAAGCAACCATTAACAGAAAGAAATAAGTACTATTAGTAAACAATTTATCTAACCAGTTTTAGATGCACATCTTCAAATAATTTAACTGAGAAGTACCTATTTATCTCCATGACTATCAGATGAAGACACACACACTTGTTCAAATAAGTCCTATCTCTAGAGAATTTATTCAACAAGAAAGTGGGTTAGCTTGGATACAGAACTACACAGCTGCAGTTAATATGCTGCTGCAAGCTAATCTCCACACGGTGTTGCACTGAAATTTGTAGGCATACTAGTTTGAGCTGCCCTAACTCATGGTCTCCGAAATCTATGCATCGTTACACAAATATTTATTTTCCTAGTGATAAGTCCCCAGATTAGTTGCAAACTGGTATTTTGGGATTTCTTTATTTCCTGTGGATAAAAAATTTTAAATAAACATGCCAGAATTCATTGAGAAGACATTTTGAAGTTAAAAAGACAGTCTAAAGGCACAGTGTGTTCTGGTTCACCTTGTATCAGTGGCTGTGTTTGTACAAGACCCAATTTCCCAGGTCTTTGGCTTTCCTTTGTTGATGCCTTGGCTTCTGATGGACATAAACTCAGCAGAAGCCAGGAGAGGGCCATTGCCTTCTTTGGATAAGCAATCCACACATAGATCAAAGAGGTGACAAAACATCTAGCACCTTAGAATGCCAGGTCACTTTGCCAATTGACTACTGTGAATTTGGGGATTTCACCGATTTTTGAAAATAACAATTTAAGTTTATCCAAGGTCACATGGATCTCAAGGACTGTGATTTCCAGTTCCTCAATACATGTTCTTCATTTCAGTTACCCTAGTTTTCCTTTAAAAAGGCTGGTGTTCTGCTTTTGCCTTCTCTGTTCTCTTCTGTTTGTATCTCCTGAACTCTGTAAGGAGAGGGAAGTGAGATGAGTCCAGAACATTTAAAAGGCTAAAGGCTCCAGTTTTAATTTCATTAAGAGTTTATAGTTTTTAAACAGACTGTACTGGCCATTAAAATTCTGATGCCTTTGCCTAACGAAGATTGTAATGAGAATAGAAATGGCATTAAATAGAATCCATTCTGAAGATGATTGCAAAAGATACAAGCCTAACTCATTCTCATTATAGCTTTGTGTTGGTATAATTGTGAGTGTTACTCGGATACCTGAAATACTCTGGGAGAATTTTATTGTGATTGTTAAAAGGACCTACTTAATTTGATTTAAAATTGGAACTGTAGTTGCCTACTTGTGTTGTACTGCAAATGGCATAGGAGCAGCTGACACTGATTTTGTGTAGGTCTGCAGGAATATTTTTCTCTTGCTTAAGCCCAGCCAGATTTCATTACCTCTAAGAGGAGTATAATCAACAGCCAATAATTTGCAATACAAATTAACTCCTTTCACTTAACTACTGCTAACAGGAACAGTAGAATAAGGAAACTGGAAGCAGAGATAGGGGATGGCATTGTATTTTGGTGAAGAAGAGGCTTGGAAGCCTGCTTTCACGTCTTGCCCTTGTGTGGCCTAATGGAAAGATTAGTTGAACCAGAAATTCAGTGTGATAGCTGTATTATTCTGCTTCAAGTATCGTTTACTCTTTGAGAAGTTAGATGCAAAACAGAGTACTAGGGAAGGAACTAGTGGGTTTCTCTGACACCTAGCAAAAACTCTGAGGAGGTTGGCAGAACACTACATTATTTTGTAAAATTTCTAAGAATGAAGGAAAATACACTTCAAATTTGATAGCACTTAAATGATTGTTTCTTTTTCAATTTTGTTTGGTTTGGTTTGGTTTTTTTAAAGAAAATAATGTAATTTCTTCTAGATGAGGGCCTGTTTTGAGAGTACATTTGAGTAAGTAAAATATTAGTAAGTCTCATCATCACTTTTTCCCAGGTTTCATGCACAGCTACTTACCTGAGGAATAATCCACAAAGAAAGAAAATTTGAACAACTTTTATATAACCTTAGACTTTTAATTTCATTTGAGGCACATCTCAGATCAACAGAAGGTCATAATCATGGAGAAATTTTAAGCAATCTGTCCTGCAGAGTGAATAATTTGCCAAAATCCTCCAGCTTCACACATTCCAAATGCTTTGCTTTCCACATTTTTTTATCTCAAAGTAGGTGGTTTGGGTTTGTTTTTTGGTTTTTTGTTTGGTTTTTCTCAGAAAGGCAGGGGAGAGGAGAGAGAGAAAATACCTAAAAATTATTCAAATTCTCTAAACCAAAAACTTGTGCATAGTGCACTCCAAAATTGACCACAGTGGACAGTGTCTTCAAAACTAATAAAGATTCTTTTCTATTTGCAAAAATAAAATATGAGTTCTACGCCTCAAATCAGCTGTTTCTTGGTGTTGATCACACAGCTCAAGGCTGATGATGGACACTAAAGGTGCTAAGAAGACCTCTGTCTTAATACAGGTCCAAAATGCTGTTACTATTGCATAAGAAGAGTCAATCCTTTCAAATCATCTACCTTGATTCCTTTTACCCCAGTGTGTTATTGATGAATGCCAGTATCAGCTTTTTTGAGTGGCTATGTACTAAACTTGCTGCAAGAACAAATTAATCCCATGAAAATTCTTGTAAGATAGTTAGAGAGACCAGTTAGCAACTGGCAATGTAGCATCCTCTGAAGGAAAGAAAATGTCATGAAAATATTACAAGCAGCAGGAAAATGTGGAAGAATCAAAGCTGACAATCAACTGAGGAGAAAAAAAAAAGTTTTAGGTTACAGAATCACATTTGTCACATGTCCTTATCAAAGTATAAAACTTAATTAACGAAAGTCATACAAGGTAGAATACCTACAGATTTCAATAGTCATGCTCCCTTGTCACAGTCTTGATAATTTCCATAATACCAAACCAGATGGTTGGGGAAAAAAAGAAAAAAAAAACCAAACACCAAAACCCAAAAAACTGAAGATGTTGTTAAAGGCAGAATCATTGCTTCTGTAACAAGGAAAACCACTTTTTATGGAGAAAAGTCACAATTAAGTCTAATAATAGACACAGAATCTTCCCACTGGGTCCCAGAAACCAAAGGAGACATGGATGTTATTTATATGTCACAGCACACGTGTCTAAGGGGATGCCACTGGCTAAAATTGATTAGAGAAACTTGTTTATTCCTTCTCAAGAAAATATTCTGCCACTGTATAATGGTGTATATGTATATACATATAATATATATACACCGGTGAATGGAGTTAGAAAGCCTGCCTTATCACACAGTCTGAGAAGAAAAAAAAAGATAGTTGTGGACTGTAACAGTAATCTGAGGCCCATATTCTTTTTTAATTGATTAAGAATCAATATTTCATACAGATACAATTGGTACCAAGTCTAAGAGAAAGATAGCTCAGCCAAGAAACCATTGATCTGTTTTGTGCAATACATGCTGTTTATGCAACTCTGTGTACGCGTGTGCATGTGCATATGTATCTTTGTGTGTAAACACACATTTGTGTATATTATTTCCCAAGAAATCAATATAATGCCATGTTTTTGCTTAAACTTCTGTTTTGTAATATGGATTCTCAGAAAGGGAGATTCATGGCCTGCTAATGTAGTGCAAATTGTCTTACAAGATTCTTAGCAGTGGTCAATATGTTTACTGTTTTAGAGAATAAAGCATTACCCTTGAGAGATATGGCTCATATCCTAAAGAACAAAGAAATGTTTAGTGAACAGAAAGCAGGGAATACAAATAGAGCATAAACTGAACATATTAATTTTAAATGATGTGGCCACATTCCTCAGCACTTGCTCATAGCAGTTTTTCCTTACATAGTAGAACTGCTTCTGATTTATGTCATGTAAATTATAGGAGAATCTATCCTGCCGTTTAAATATGCTTCATTGGAAAACAATGAAAACAATTCTAAAGGCATGCATTTTTGAATAGCATAAGCAGTTCAACTGCACGAGCAAGGTATCTATATTGATCCAAACAAAGTCACTTTAGACTTACTGTGGAGAAAATAGAAATAGAGAAAATCAACTTTCTCTTTAACATCTAGGCAAAGTGAGTGCAATTAGGTGTAAGAAGCCTTTCTTTTTTTTTTTTTTTTTTTTAAGACTACTATATACTGTTTTATCATTACTTGCGTAGGCTTTGTATTGACCTGATCTTGCAAGATTGCATGGCTTGTCTGGACTTGTCTTAGCCTGTGCTGATTTTAGTTTCTTTCGGTTGTGACAACAATCATCTAGCCATCAAGTAAGTGTCATCTAAATTTGCTTAAGGTTTAGTTTAGCTTTGTGGAATTGTATGGTGTACTGCTTGTTGTTCATGGGTAAGTAGTAGAGCAAGTACTCTTTGCAAGGTGAACTATCTTATGACCCTAGAATAAAAAATGTAGGGTTTAGGTGAGGGCAAGCACAAGATGACACAAGAAGTACTAGGACTCTACACTGTGAGAGACTGAAAGAGTTAATGTCTCAAACATTGTGGCTAGGCAAATTCTGCATAACAACGAACCTGCATAACAATGAAACACAGTTGAAAAGAAGTCTATCAGCACAGATCAGCACAGGACATCAGAAACAGGACAGGGAAGGCACACCGGAGGAAGAGCAGTTCTGTGTTCTACTATGCTGAGCAGGGCAGCTCACCATGCATGGCCAAAGATCAAACAATGTCTGCATAGAAGGAGAAGTTACTCCTCAAATGACCCCCAAGCCCCTCGACCCATTTCCTGAAGCTTCTGAAAGCACAAACCACGCATGACAACTAATTAGCCTAATGAGTTCAAGTGCCCACCTAAAGGATGGGCAAGGAGATGATAAAAGGACACAAACTGAAGCCCCACGTGCACGTGCCCACCGGAACTGGACCTCTTGGCTGGCTGGACCAACGCTGGACCCAGGACCAATGAAATCTTTCTCTTTTCTTTTCCTCTTTCTCTCTCTGTCTCACTCTCTCTTTCTCCTTTTCCATAAACCCTACATCTCATCCCTTTAAGACATAAAGCCATTGACCAAGTCTGGGACTAGGAGTGGATCCAGCCACCCCTGGGCCCCTCTCTGAGGAGGAGTCTAGAAAGCAAGGGGGTCTGCTCTGAACCCCGTGACCTGACGGGAGGGCTCGCCTTCTTTCCTGAACTGATGTATATGGTTACCACGGGTTACATGGTTTACTGAGGTAGTTCCATGCCAATTCCTGTTGTGAGAAACCCCACCACCTGCTGTTACACCTTCCAAGTTCAGTTTGCTTCTGCCATGAATAAAATGTTTAACTGATCGTTTGGTGTCATTTCACCCTAATTTAGCCTGAGGGAATTCAGAAATCACCATGATTCCTCCCTGGTCTGTCCAACATGGGTCATGACATACACACAAATCACAGTGGCCAGATACTGGTGAATACAGGTATAAACAAATAAATAAATAAACAAATGTGAGTCAGGTGAAAGAGGTTTCAGGAATAGTAATAAAAAAAAAAGTATACTGTGGCACTGAAAACCAACAAGGTACTGGGTAAGTCACTGCAAGAATGAAAGAGAATATCCTTCTAGAGGAGGACTGAAGCTGATGACCTTCAGAGACAAGGGAACATTGGACAGGTGAGCATCACACCACAGAATAATGTATAGATCCTAGAAAGTTTTTATCAGTCTTAACTGTGTTATTAACTAACAGTGTTAATATCTTTGTAGCTGGACTGTAGTAAATGTTGTGCTTTGATTGTATTGCCTCAATTTTAATTGCAGTAACTGTAAATTCTTGAATCTGTAAGGTGTGTTTCCTTTCATCCAGAAGAAGAATTTAAGTGTAATATTTTATACATGTAAATGACTCAGATACTTGCAACTGAAGCTTAGTTATTCTAAACGTAAGATCTTTTATGCTGGGCCATGCCAGAAATATGACCAAGACCCTCCCTCTCTAGAAGAGGCTGGTAGTGGCTGGTTAAGGAAAGAGTAGAGGACATGGGGAAATAGGGAACAACTCCTGCCCCTGAATGTTATCCCACTCATTATCAGCCTGAAATTTAGGAAATTCCTGTGTCAAATAAGTTTAATATCGTCTAATGAACTAGTCCTCCATGAATTTGTCTAAGCTCTTTCTGAAGTACTATAGTGTCTTTTGGACATAGCTACCACAATTCAATTATGCATTTGGTTAAAAAGATAAAACAAAACAAAACAACCAATTACTTCCTTCTTTTGAATGCATAGGAGTTCTTCTTTATGTCAGCATAACTGACAGTGTATCTTACACTGTATATTTTTTAAATAGTCATCTATTAATGCTATAGCATAATTAATAGCTATGCTTTATGGTTATAAACATGATGTCAGTTATTATTTTGCACTTCACTAAGAGTTAATGAATGATACAGGAGTGATATTAATTCAGACTGTTTAGGAATAAATTTAAAAAAAACCATGAAATACTTACATTGCAAAGCCATTGGTCTGTTTTGCTACTGCTAGCTGAACCCATCTGCTTCTTCCTTGGGACTTCAGAGAGTGTAGGCTGTACTCCAACTTAAATGCAGGAACAGGGCAACATGGCTTATACATAACATTCTACTACTTTGTGACCTGTTAAACCTAATTAATTATGAGATGGTTTCTAGATTGAAACTTAATCTCCTTACACAGTTTACACTCAAAATTCTATGGAAATTCATCTCTTTTCATTATTAAGACATAAAATGGCCACTACAAATTCATTCCTTAAATTCACAGTTAGAACAGTTTTCCGAACAGGTCCCTCTATCAAAACATTGAACATTAACAAAGAAATGATCTTTGATTATGAGCATGGTTTTGAGTCTGAACAACCTTACTTTAGCAGTATGACAAAGATGTCCCTAATAGCTTTGTTTTTATGACTGACATTCATCCCGGGTGAACTCAACTGATACCAAGGGATTTATAACAGGTATAATAAACAAGTCTTGGCATTTCCAAAGTTATTTCCTTGATCTAATATAGAGACATAATCATAATCTTGGGTCTTCTTGCAAGAAAGTTACCCCATTCCCATTAGTGCTGAAGCAAATATTAGCAAAGTTTAGGCTGTTATTCACACTGGAGAAAATTTTGCATTAATTCGTGCTCAATGAGGGCAGACTTCACTTGCTTATGTCTATGACAAAGGGGTGTAACAAGTACAGCAGTATCTACAGTAGTAGAATAGTTTAGGTTTCTTCCTTTTGGGGATTTCTTACTTTTCAAATCAATATGTGAGTGACTGCCTTCTACTACAGTGGACCTGAGTATATATAAAGGATTTTCCTGCTAGCAGGGATTTGCTAGCTAGTTTGGCTCTGGCAAGCAGAAGCTTGTTGTTAAAGAGCATCGGATCCCACATTCAGAAATGCTTTCTGCAGCTGTGTACAGCTGACTGGCATCCCCAGTACCTGTGTATACATGGCCACAGATCATCATAATTGACTCTCTCTGCTCTATTGGTTTAATTACCAGGAAGAGTTTGCTTATAAAACGAGTAGTCAGGTTTTATACCTTATTAACTTTGTTACATTACAGTGTCAGTGTTGTGCAACTCCAGTTAATGTGTTGTCTGTCTTTTGTGACCTCTCTGACTTTTTTCCACTCCTCTTTCCAAAAGTTATTAATTTTATCAACAATGTGGACAGAAGATTGCACGGGATGTACCACGGTTGGCCGAAGATGACAGCAAAGAGCTCTGGACAGTCTAGAAATACAACACAAGAACTGGAAGACCAGCTGAGGCAGCAGATGTTGCAAATTTGGAGCATCTCCTGAGGACTGGAGATGCTCAGAGAGGACCTGAGTAATCTTAGTCAGTCACTGAGCCACAGGATGATGCTATTAAAATAATTTATTTCTGCATGGGAACACATTCATGTGGAGTAAAGGAGCATAATGCAGAGATCTTTGACTCAGTATAAACCTGGGAAAGTCCATATGATTTGGCACAGTATTTATGACTTTACCCGATGGACTCAGAAGACTAGCTGTGTTTGCTGCAAATGGTGTCCTAGCTTATAAATCCTCTCTGTTGGCAGAGATGCAATACCACACAAATACAGCAAAGAATATCTTTGTGCTCTTTTCATTTCCCCACCTTTCTGGTTCAGATAAGTATGCAGAATTAACTGCTCCTTGTACAAACCCAACAATGCTTTACAAGGCAGAGCATCAGAAGGCTACAATGCTTAGCACAGCACTTCTTAAGGAACATAATTCCCCTTTTCTTCCTGTCCTAATCTGTGGTCAAAGGTAAGTGATTTTAAAATTATTCCTGTTTCACTTGACCTTACTCGTACTAAAAGCTTATGAAAACAGCATTCTTGATGTGTAAATGAGCTGCATGTGTCCTATCCAGAGCTTTGCAAAGCTTCATGCCTCCTCAGGCCCTCATGCTACTTTCCTCTGTTAACGGTTATGACCAGCTGCCCTGTTATGAACTGAAACCACAATTTAATCAACATGGATTTTAAGAAGAATTGTGTTTCAGATCCTATGATGTCATGAATCATCATAGTTCCCCAGTGATATACTGTGATATCTATTATAGGTGCTTACTGGTCAGTAGCAATGTCTGGAATTTCTGAGGGAGTCCATGCCAGGAACATACTACCACTTGTAGTGTCCAACACTACTAATACATGTTAGCATTGTCTCTTGAGGTTGGCTGAGCTGTTCCCTGAAAACAAAGAAACAAGTCCTGAATATTACATGATCAGAGTGGATTGCTTGAATCATCCTATACAATTGAGTTCAGTTTCAAAGAAAAACAAGACTTCTCTGAGACTACAAATATAAACAGTATAGAATCATAGAATGGTTTGGGTTGGAAGCAACCTTAAAGATCATCTACCTCCAACCCCCCTGCCAAGGGCAGGGACACCTTCCACTACACCAGGTTGCTCAAAGCCCCATCCAGCCTGGCCTTGAACACTTCCAGGGATGGGGCATCCACAACTTCTCTGGGCAACCTGTTCCAGTGTCTCACCACCCTCTCAGCGAAGAACTACTTCCTTACATCTGAACTAAATCAACCCTCTTTCAGTTTAAAGCCATCACCCCTTGTCCTATCACTACATGCCCTTGTAAAAAGTCCCTCTCCAGCTTTCTTGTAGGCCCCCTTTAGGTACTGGGAAGGCCCCAACTCTCTCAGCCTGTCCTCATAGCGGAGGTGCTCCAGCCTTCTGATCATCTTCGCGGCCCTTCTCTGCATCCGCTCCAACAGGTCCATGTCTTCCTTATGTCGGGGGCCCCAGAGCTGAATGCAGTACTCCAGGTAGGACTAGTTTTAATAGTTGTAAAGCAGGGAGCAAAGCAACATAAACATGGTCAAAAAGAAATTCACATGGATACATATACACCCAAACACACAATTTTCTCTTTACCAAGCTAAAATATGGTTCAGTTCCTTTTCTCTCTTTTTCCTCATTTAAGGCTCAGAGGCAACAAATAGAAAACAGAAGAAACATTTGGAAATCTAAATGCTACCCTGTCCTGCACTCTAAGAAAAGTCACCATACGAACTACAGGATAAAATTGATCATGAAATGTGGGTTCTAGCTATCGTGGACTTTCTGTTGGCATCAGCTTTTCCATGTGTAAAATAAGGATGATGATATCCGCCACAAGTTATAGGAAATTTGGGAGTTTTTATCAGAAAGTGACAACACATCAATATGGAAACAGCCATGGAATTGCTGTAATTTCACTGGTCAGATACAAGAGAAGAAGGACTAAAAATCTATCACTTAAATTGCTGTGCACCCTAGCTAAATTAAAACCACAGACCAGTAGGGCTGTATATAAATATGTATATAAATATGATTTTTTTCAGATAATATTCAAGATTTGGTGAAAGTCTTCTGTGTTGGCCCCTGTGTTCTCTGTATATAGATGTGCAACAACTTACTTGAATGTCTTGGACTTTCTTGCAAGATCTACTGACCTGAATCAATCAAAATAGAACTAAAATTAATCTTTATTGAGGATGTGTTCCTGGCTCTGGTATTCAGTCTTTTTGGATCCTTGCCACTGCTTAGCTATACATAATCACTTCTTTAGGTTTCAAAGGAAATAATTGCTCCAAGGTAAAGTAAGGCTGAATTCATGAAAATTTTCACAAAGGATGTTTTGCAATCCTTAGATAACAACTACCATATTATGGGAAAGTGTATACCTGCATATCTCATGATATATTGAGAAACAGATGCTTCCTTAAACTTGACCACTTGGAAATATTCTAGTCAGTTGAGAAAAGTGCCAGTAAAAATCATTGTCTGTGTTTAATTATTACACAAGAATGTAGGATAGGGACTTCACCTAACTGTTACCCTGATAATAAGATGGAAAGTAGACTGAGATACTTTATGGAACATCCTACTCATTAGCCACGACTGTATACTCAGTGAGTAGAAGTTTTGTAGTTCCCGATAACAAGGGATCAGATCATAAGTCTGTCATTCTAGTGTTTTGCCTGAAGCACTGAACAATACCAGGTAACTGATGACAGTTACAGCAACTCAGTCTCACATTTAAGTAGGTTCGTTATACTACAGGTCACTTGCATTAAATCAGACAGAAAGGGAAAAGCTCTTGCCCACACAGAAATAATAGACTGCCCGCTGCATCATACAGACACACTCCTTGTCAGCCCAAGCTGCTCAATGCAAGAGTCAACATTTTCTCACAACTATCACCTGATGACTAATGCAACAATTAAGGATCTGTCACATCACATGCACTTGGCAGGAATTTCTCTTGGCACTGTATTGCCAGGATTTCAGGCAATTTTCCATGAGGTTCATAATGGTTCAAAATATAACTACCATTCAGCAACGAGATACCATTTCAAACTGGTATGTGAAAATGGGAATGTTATATAGAAGACATGGGAGACAGTCAGTCAGCTGTATTTTGGTATTGAGGACTTACTCTGAGAAAAGCAGAAATGGCTTAAGGCAGTAATTTTTTGTTTTTAGCTTTGAAAAGAAAAAATGGAGAGGGAGATGATCCTCCAATAGGAAAAAGACTAGTAAAATACAAATGTTGATCAATTGTCTCCAT
The DNA here is from genome assembly GCF_026419915.1 of Harpia harpyja. Lineage (NCBI taxonomy): Eukaryota > Metazoa > Chordata > Aves > Accipitriformes > Accipitridae > Harpia > Harpia harpyja. The sequence goes on from NC_068944.1 coordinate 72,703,679, forward strand.
TGCAAAAAAAATAAAAAAGAAAACAGATAAATTTGAAAAAATACTTTTGGGACTGCAGTTTATGAATATTTTTTTGGTAAGAGAAGCTTCATCTTCAGCAGTCTTTGAGATCAGTTTAGATTAGCAAGTCAGAGGTATTGTATCGTTGGCCCAGGTGAGAGGAAGGGACTGTATTAAACAAGTTCTTGAACTGACTTCCATCTCTTCAGTGATTGAGGCTTTTTCCTAACTTTGCTATCCACATGCCTGCCTCCTAATTCTTGCTTTAATTTCCAAGGTTGTTCCAATCTGGTTCTAGAATCAAATTCAAAATAGAATAAAATGCTTATTTTCAAAGTTTAAGTTTCCTGCATTATAACTCCAGACAGATAATTTTTTTTTTTTTTAATTTTGACAAGAAGCTCAGGTGCCTACCTTCTAAAGTATTTACATATCACACTCTGATTGCCATTGTCACCTGTGCTATGCTTCCCATAACATAATAATGGTGAATTAAATAGCCTCCTGAGCCATGGATACTTCAAGAACACAAGCCTGAAGAGAGTTTGTGTGGTGGGTTGACCCTGACTGAACGCCAGGTGCGCACCAAAACCGCTCTATCACTCTCCCTCCTCAGCTGGACAGGGGAGAGAAAATATTACAAAGTGCTTGTGGGTCGAGATAAGGACAGGGAGAGATTGCGCACCAACTACCATTATGGGCAAAACAGACTCTACTCGGGGAAAATTAACTTAATTTTTTATCAGTCAAACCAGAGTAGGGTAATGAGAAATAAAACCAAATCTTAAAACACCTTCCCCCCACCCCTCCCTTCTTCCCAGGCACAGTTTCACTCCCAAATTCTCTGCCTCCTCCCCCACAGCAGCACAGGGGGACAGAGAATGGGGGTTGGGGTCAGTTCATCACACGTTGTCTCTGCCGCTCCTTCCTCCTCAGGGGGAGGACTCCTCACTCTTACCCTGCTCCAGTGTGGGGTCCCACCCATGGGAGACAGATCTCCATGAACTTCTCCAACATGAGTCCTTTCCATGGGCTGCAGTTCTTCACAAACTGCTCCAGTGTGGGTCCCTTCCACGGGCTGCAGTCCTTCAGGCGCAGACTGCTCCAGCGTGGGTCCCCCGCAGGGTCACAAGTCCTGCCAGAAAACCTACTCCAGCGTGGGCTCCTCTCTCCATGGGGCCACAGGTCCTGCCAGGAGCCTGCTCCAGCGCCGGCTTCCCAGGGGGTCACAGCTTCCTTCGGGTGCACCCACCTGCTCCAGCGTGGGGTCCTCCCCGGGCTGCAGGTGGAGATCTGCTCCACCGTGGACCTCCCTGGGCTGCAGGGGGACAGCCTGCCTCACCATGGTCTTCCCCACGGGCTGCAGGGGAATCTCTGCTCTGGTGCCTGGACCACCTCCTCCCCTCCTTCTTCACTGACCTGGGGGTCTGTAGGGCTGTTTCTCTCACATATTCTCAATCCTCTCTCCCATCTGCAGTTCCCGTTCTGCAGCAACTTTTTTTTCCCTTCTGAAATATATTATCCCAGAGGTGCTACCACCATCGCCAACGGGCTTGGCCCTGGCCAGCAGCAGGTCTGTCTTGGAGCCGGCTGGCATTGGCTCTATCAGACATAGGGGAACCTTCCAGCAGTTTCTCATAGAAGCCACCCCTGTAGCCCCCCCATTACCAAAACCTTGCCATATAAACCCAATACAGTTTGCCAACATGAGCTCCAGAATCCTTTAGCATGTTCTTCATCACAAAGCTGTTTTTCTTACAAACTTACCTGAACAATGCTGGTTGAGGAAAAAAAAAAAAATGTACATTATCTATATCATTTGAGAGTGCTTTCTCTATTAATTGTCTATGCCAATCTATGCAAAACATTCCATTTAGTACATCTGTTACAAAGTACAAGACAGACAAAGATTGAGACTTTTTGTCCTCTAATGGAGTATCTATACTGTTAATGAAAAAAGGGTTTCTTAAAATGAAGTGGCCTCCCCAGCAAAATACCTTTAAATTGTTTTATGTGGTGTCTGTTATAAACACCAGTAAGTAAAAATTTATTGATTTAATTTATTGTCCTTCCTCTTTGACTGCAGGGGTACTCAGTGTGCTAGCTTTTCTGGTATGGAAACTTCATATTTTGAATCAGGACTACCACATGATTTCACAGTGTGATTTCACAGTGTGAATGAAAAAGGCACCATATAACTGTTTTTCACTTCCAAACTGCACTAGGCTCAACACAAAATTTTAAGGTAACTTTGTCTAAAGCCCTCCAGAATAAGACTTGGACCTCCTGAAAGTCTGTTACCACTCTTTTTGGCAATCCCTCCTAGAGTTTCAATTCTCATGCAAGCTCTGCCTTGCACTAAAGACATAACGAGCAATAAATTTCTTGATATGTCCATTTGGCACTTCCATGTTCCCTTCCTCCCTCTACAAGAAAAGTCATCAGGATTTTTAGCCTACTAGAGCCCTGTGCATAAATGTTTACTAAGGAAGTCTTTTCAGCAAACTGTTTTCTTGCTGCTGTTTTTTTCCCCATTCATCAGAAAATGTTGATTAATCCCAAAGAAAACTTTACTGGGAATGTATTTTCTTGGTTGCACTTGGGAATTTCCTGAGGCTGAAGGTGGAAATCTTGGCCAGAGGAATTCCCCTCCATTGCTGAATACCCCAAATCACTATGGAGTATACACAGCCCAAGTCCTTTGTTCCTCTTTTACCTTATTCAATACCTGCTCAATGAAAGTGGAACATAAATTTCTCCATCAGAAGTTATCATATGAATAAGTGGAAAATTATTCTGGGATTTTCATCATTTTTTACCCTCTGTAATGAATCTCACTGGCAGGTTGGTTTGTTTGTTTTATGTTTACAGTAAGGGACTAGGCTGCATTCTGAATCATGTGAAAAGAAGTGCTTAAACTTAAGTCAGTTAATATACTGGATAAGAAAAGGGATATGTTGTTACTTGTTCATGCTAATTTACAAGTTCATAAATCTTACGTTTTTGTGCTGTATTGCTAACATTTGGGGGGTTGGAGGGGGGCAATATGTTAGGGAAGAGAATAAGAACAGAGATTTAAATAAATAGTAAGGATAGAAACATTCAGTGTTCTTTTAGCAAGACGCACCTGAAAGAAATTCATCTGACTGCAAGAAAATTAAGGAAACACCTACATATCTTTATGATGTGGCTGGCAAGAATGAGTAGTGAAACCTCAAAAGGCCCAGTTGCTAAGCTGAGAGAAATCTCGTAAGAGCTATGGAAAATTCTGCCTTGAGTTATGCTCATGCAGTCAGACTGACTTCACTGCGTGTGAACGAAGGTACTCCTAGACCTGTCAGAGTTACAGGTTGCTCACATGGGCTTTATTTCCCACAGATTGCACTCTATTCCTTCAGTCTTGCTGGGAACACTAAGACCATAACATAGAGGATTGAAATAGCAATACTTTGATGTTCTGTTATATCTTTTCCATCAACGCACAGAAAGAGGATTCCGGGCCAGTAGGAGAGGAATATCTGAGCTATACACCTGATCTTTCAGATAGCTCAAATAACATACCTCCTGCCTCTCCCACTTGTGTGTGTTAGTAACTCAGGAGGAAGAGAAGAGCAGAGTGGGCCTCAAAGTCTATGGGAGTCTGAAAGCAAAGGGTATTGGAAGGAAATTACCGAGCCTTTAGAACTTTAAAATATTACTAGTTCAAATCTGATACCAAAATTGACATACACTTGTGTAAGAAGGGAGGAAATGCCATTTTGTTTTTTTTCCACTTCACTCATACTATTCAAAACTCATCATTTCTCATCTTCATACTATATTGCCATCCAAATCACCAGCTATTTGGGAAACGTTGGAATGTATGAGTAGCTGCTACAGTATGTTTACAAATTAAACTAATCTTTAGTGATAATAGCGCTTATCAAGAACAATCTGATGGATTTGAAATTTATCTACTCTTTACCCCTCTCTTCTTGTATTAGCATAGTAATCTGCCTTTCCAGTTCAAATGCAGCCTTTGTAGTAGTATTTTGCAGTACGTTTCTGATGTCTTCTGCCCTTGTCTGTGTAATTCATGTTTGAAATGCAACAAAAGATTCTGGAGAACAAGAGAACTACATAAATCCTTCCTTAAATCCTTCAATCTTTAGATTAAAAATCCCTGCATTAATGTTTGTAAACCCAATAATGGGACTAGGTCCAATCATTTATGGCTACATTTGCAATTCAGTTCTCTGCTAACATGAAGATTAAAGAAAGAATTAATTTTCAGCCCAAAGAGCCACTGTTTAGCAGCCAAAGTATGCACTGATCACTGGATATGCCAAGACATAAATATACAGGAAAGATCAAAATGGTCATTTCTGATATCTCTTCTTTGAAACAAAGATTGAAACCATTTTAAGTGCACTCATGTTTATTCCATGGATTTTTAACAGGTGAGCTGCCTTGGCATTCTGTATGGCCCCGTAGGACTTGCCAAAGCACTCTTCCTGACCCTGTCTTACTTAAGTTAAAAATTACAAAGGCACCAGCTTTGGCATCTTTATGCTGGGGGTAATTTGACAGTGTTACTGGAGGTGAGCTGCTTCTCCTATGCACTGACCCAGGGTAGCAAAATGGCAGTCTGATCTGGCAGATAAACAAGTCTGTGACAAATAGCACTGACATTCCTATCAAAAGAAAAGACATGACTCAGGCCCAATATCTATAGGCAGACCAGAGCTAGCTTTCAGTGACAAATGGTTACAGTCTGACAGCGTGTTTCACTGCTTGAACTTTCATCTATCAAAACAAGACACAGAAGCATAGGGACACACACAAGAAAAAGGGAGCATGAGAGAAAGCCACAGATACAGGCAGGCAGCTTGGCCTGCCCTCTCATAACAGTACTTATATTTTTTCCCAGTCTTTTAGTACCTTTATCATTCCCTGGTGATTAATTTACTTCCCCTCACTGTTTTACTAAAAAGTTAAAAGAAAAAAAACAAAAGAAGGTTTAATTTCATTTCTTGCAGATTCAAGCATTAGAAAACCAGAAAATAGAACGTGATTTTTTAATTTAATCTCTCTCCATAGAGGACACTAACTTTCACTCCCCCATGGACAGAGTCTAACAATTACTATTAGACTAAGGGAAACTTTAGTTAACTTCCAGCCAGTTATCCGCTCATCCTTGAAGGCATCAACAGGTGGAGAATCAACACCAGGCTGTTCATTCTGGAACTTAATCATGTTTTAGAATTAACAGTTTAGATCTGGATTTCTATTTTTGATTTGTCTACCTCCAACTTCCAGCCATGAATTCATTCAAGTTTTTCTGTACTTGAATAAAAAAAAAATAAAAATCAATGAAGCATTGTACTGATGTCCATGTCAAGGTGTTGGCAGGGGGGCTCTACAGGGTGACCTCTGTGAGGCGGGGTCTGCCCCGTGCCGGACACAGCCGGTTCCAGCCGGTCCCAGCCGGCTCCAACGGCCCCACCACAGGACACAGCTGAGCCCCTCAGCCAAGCTGGGGGAAAACAGGTTCCAGAAAGGGCCGAAGGCGGCACAGGCAGAGGAGGAGGAGGAGGAGGAGGAAGCCGAGGAGGGAGGAGGAGGAGGAGGAGGGCGGGAGGTGGTGCAGGCCCGCAGCAGGGATCCCCTGCAGCCCCGGAGAGACCCCGCTGGAGCAGAGACCCACCCTGCAGCCCGGGGAGGGCCCCACGCCGCAGCAGGGGGATATTTCCTGCAGGAGCTGCGGCCGTGGAGAGCCCGGGCGGGAGCAGGTTGTCCCTGAAGGACTGCAGCCCGGGGAAGGGCCCGCGCTGGAGCAGGGAGACGTGTGAGGAGGGAGGAGCGGCCGAGAGGGGCTGGGGGGGACGGACCGCAACCCCCAGCCCCAGCCCCTGCGCCGCCCCTCGGGGGGAGAGGAGTTGGGAGGGAAGGGGTGAAGCTGGGCCTGGGAATAAAGGAGTGGGGGCAGGTGGATTTTTTACACATTTCTTACATCACTTAACAGTATTATGGCACCAGCTGTTACCATGTTTTCCTACATTAAATGATTAACTGCAGTGAGAAGGCAGACTCATATGTCCAGTGACAGAAGACTCTGCTTATGCGAAAACCTGAGAGCTGTGTTGTACATATACACAGACTGGGACCGTACGGCAGATTGATGTCACAGGCCAGCCTCAGAACAGCCACTTTCTTACAGCTGTCGGTGATATATTTGTTTCTGAGGGTGCTGTTAAAAAACATCAATAATTCCCTTAACTAGCATAATAGCAACACAGCTCCAGCGTATAAGGTGATCTGACAAGGCCCGTGGGTCTCAGAAGCAATCAAAAGTAGAGAAGTTACAGAGGAACAGAAAAGAATAGACGGTGTCAGCTAAAAACCTCTTTTGAAACTCTAAGAGCAAATCAGATTAACTGAAGCTATTTACGGTGAAGGACAAAGATACTGACTTCCTCAGAGAGCTGATTCAAATCTCAATTGCACCTACATTTTTCAGTTTTAACTTCATTGTTTGCATATGAATAATTCACTCATTTTTGAGGAAAGTAAATGTTTTCCATGAAAAATATCATTTTGATGATTTTTTTTTTTTTTTTTTTTTACTGAAAGATGTTTCATTCTTTAAAGCAAAAAGGTGCTCTTAGATTGCACGTATTTCAACCCATGGCCCAATAATTTGAGCTTGGTTAAGGGAAATACTTCAAGAAGTCAGCCCATTTATCATTTGCAGACAGAAGGCCATGGAAATTCTCTCCTTTGCTTTAGTAGCCTGTCCCAGTAGTTAACCACCTTTACTGTTAAGAACTCCACCTACTCCTCGATGAATTGTTTTCTGCCTTCAGCTTCTAGTTTTTGGCCCTTGTTATGACTTTCTCCGCTACAGTGAGGTGGTCTCTACTGCTTGTGATTTTCTGTCCATGAAGATACCTCCACACTATAAGCAAGTTAACTTTCAATCTTCTTTTGTTTTTCCAGCTTAAAGCGAGGCATTTTGTAATTTTTCACACTTCTGACTTCTTATACTCTATTTTTTGAAAACCTGACCTCCACACTTACACATACTGTTCTAAGCTTAACCAGTCCCCCAGTCCTTTACAGAATTAAAAAAACCCCAAACCAACCAAACTTCAAAGATGAAGAAATAGTTTTCTTATTCCAGTGTCCAATACCATAACTAAGCCTTTTACTTCAACGTCCCTGCAATGTCTGTCACCAGCTTCTTGTGGAGAATGTTCCTTTGCAAACCCCTAGGTGACTTTAGCAGGTACACCTGCCTTACAGGTAACAGAGGGATTTTATCTCTCTTCCACATCTGGTGGAGCCTCTGGGAAAACATGCTTTAGGAAGAGTAAAACACCGTACAGGCACAGTGAGGAGGAAGGAGAAAATGTGTGAGAACCAATCCTGCAAACACACAGGTGAGAGGAAGAGGAGGGCGGGAGGTGCTGCAGCCCAGAGCAGGGATCCCCTGCAGTGCCAGAGAGACCCCGCTGGAGCAGTGCACCCATGGCCTCATCTTGTCCTTCTCCCTGTCTGACCAGGATGCAGGTACATTAGTGAGAGTGTAGAGATACACACGTACAGTGTGGGTCCCTACAACAGCTAGTCTTGGACACTCAGTCTGCCAACTAGCTGCGCTTGGGTCGCAGTCCTCACAGTTGCTGGCACCTGGGCATTCAAGAACAAAAGCCTGCAGCCTCACTCCAGCTGCTGCTACGGATCCCCTGTGTGCACAGCAAAACACCCCCACACTGGGTCCCTCCAGTAACTGGGCTTACACAACCAGTCCATCCAACAGCTGGTCCTGGATCCTCATTCCCCCTCGGTGCCTCCTGCACAGACACAAACACCCGCAAAATGGGTCTCTCCGTTCCCTTCCCGAAAAGGTACAGTCTCTCCAGGAGCTCTCCTGGACCACTTGCTCTGTCAGGTAGCCAGGTCCTCCAGGTGCCTCACCCTGAGACACCCCCCACCACCACCCCCGGCTCCCAGGTCTGCCTCCACACTCACCAGAGCTCACACACCTGCACTCGTCCCAGGTGCTGCACCATGGACACACGGGCGCCGGAGAGCAAAATGGATGCAGGTACTGGGACACACCAGGGTGCGCGGTGTCCGTGCCCAGGCGCCGGCAGCGGGGCTGCAGGGCGGCCTGTGTGAGGAGAGGCCGGGGCTGCCCCGTGCCGGACACAGCCGGTTCCAGCCGGTCCCAGCCAGTCCCAGCCGTCTCCAACGGCCAGGAGCCATTACCTGTATCAACCAGCATCATCTCAGTAGTTTTTTCATAAAACCAATATTCCAGAAGGCTGTTTGTACTGACTAATTACATTCCTGTCATTTAACTGTCCATAACCTGAAACTTGAGTGATAGTTTGCCTTACTTTAACAGGCTTACACTCACCAAGTCAGCCCACATAGTCTTTTTCTGTTGTTGTTTTCAATACTGGGCAAATGTTTCTATTCTCCAAGCTTTTGTAATGTTCCATTATTATATCCCTTAATAAGTAACTATATCCAGAGTTCTGGTCAACAAACTCCGTAAGTTGCTTGGGCACGATTTTGGAGGCCTCGTTTTTTAATGAAGAGAAATAGCGACTTCTTCAATTACTAGTAATTCAAAACTAGCTATGTGGTGCAATAACAGTTTTTTTTCCCGAATACAGAAGAAAACTTCTGGGTTTTCTTAACTTTATTTATAATATCACCTGTGACTAGTAGACTTATCCTCAGAACTTGTTTCTCATATGCATAGTCTTCTTCATTGTTTATTTGAGCCATTAATTTTCCTTTATGTGTTTGGCTTTTCTTATCATATTTTACTCTTAATAACTTCTAATTTCTATCAATTTTTATCTGTGTCTCTTTTCTTCCTTTTTATATATATTGATTTTTATTTTCCAATTATTGCCTTCATTTTTCAGCTACGACAGTTTAAGTGCTAGAGAAAAACTTCTTTACAAATATGGAATCATTACTTCTCAAGTAAATAGCAAAATAATATCAGAAATTCTTTTCATAAAGCTCCATTTTTCAAAGATACTGTTGCTTCCTTTTTTGTTTTTTTTGTCTTCCATTTCCCATTTAATTCTCCTTAGCTTGGAAACAGCTTGCTGAAATGCCATATATAATTCATACAGACAAGCTAATCACCAGCTTGGAAGCTGGTGCTTTCCTAGGAAGTAGTGGTCAGGACCATCTTACAATCAATGAAATGAAATAAAAGTGGTTGGGACTATCTTTTATCTGCTTATATTAAATATAAGCAGGTTATAATCACCGGTCTCTAAGCAACAGCCAGATACTAATCCAGTAATTAATTCATCGTTATCCATATAATGAGGTTCAAAATAGAGCTAGCTTGTGTTAAGCGTGACGCCTCTAGTGTGAGGGAAAAAAGAAAACTGAACCCACCCATATATGCAAGTATTCAAGAATTCTAATGACTAACTATTGCCTGTGTAAGACCTTTATATGTCTCCAAAATTGAAATCCTACTTAGTAGCACAGTTTTTCTTTCTCTTACATGCAGATATTAAAAAGTAAATCCTCTGTTCTCTGCTTTAATTTAAGAATCTTGAATAGACTCCGTTTCCATTCTTTGTTATTTAGCCCTTTGGTCCTTTAACATTGAAGTCCCTGTACCTATCAACCCTAAAACTGGTACTGAGATTGCTACTACTGAGTGCCACTTTTTCTTCTCCTCTTCGCCCTTACTTTTCACTTGTTCAACCCTCTCTGTCCTTGCTAAACACATAATAAACAGAGCTGGCAATTCCAGTCACATAAATTAGCCCAACATCAACATTACAGTGATTCCATTTATACCTCTCTTTTCTCAGAAGTGGGACAGTCAAGTCTGGTTCCCAGTTTTGTACCACAGGTATATGAGCAACTCGGGGAAAGTGGGAAAGTTTGTTCCACTGTGTTTGTTAGAGCTATTTAGTCTGCATTATACAGACTTTCATTTTTATGCAATTTTAATCTAAATTCAATCTGTTCACTCCTGACTATTCTAGCTATGCTCCAAGTGAAAGAAAGCCTCCATATGTAGGCTATCCCATACACATAATGCATTAGCTATGGTGCCAAAAGGGTCTTGCCATCGCTTGTTCATTGGTCCTGTTGAACCACTAGCATAAGCTGGCAACCAACAGCACTTAAGAGACCTACCTTCAACAAAACTAGACTTTCACAATAATATAAAAAAGGAATTTTTAGTCTTAAGCACACATGGCTAGCTATCAGTTAGCTCCATGAGGACACTATAAATGCCTTGTGGCATCTTAAATAGCAATAAGACACCTACGGTGAGTCAAATACATTGCACCAAGGAAAGAGTCAGTATAAGACTTACATTTAGGTCACTGCTTACACATTACTACTTCTAATCACCAGTGGCTGGTTTTTTTACTTTTTTTTTCTCCCCATCCCTGTCCCCCTGTGATTATAAAATTTCTTAACAGAATATAGCATAGTATATTATATATATATGCTTTTTATTAGTAGTATGTTATTTCTTAATAGTACAACTGAAACTAAGATAAGAATATACTGAGAAGATATTCATATTGCCTGCAATTTTTACTTACTCTGTTAAGTCGCTAAGAGTATTCAGGTGTAAGACAGCTGCTCTTTTCTGGATAAAGTTGTGACATAAGAAAAGGCTGTAATTCTTGACCGCTCATTACTGCTCAGCAGATCGAGACTACGTCCCGCCAAAATCTACAGATTACTTTATTTAAGTGCTAATTCATTGCTAAAATTACCAGTTTTGTTGAGACTAACAAACTAATGCAGTTAACCTAGGTAATTTTGCCTGATTTTAATCAGGTACTGCTCACAGAAGTTTTTGAAGGCTAAGGGAAGGAGTTGGTAATATGAAAGGGAAAGGTAGTGAAGAAGGGGTAAAGACAGTAATCTCTTTTAGCCTAACAGATCCTGAAGTGAATGTCTGTCAAGGGCTTCAGTTACCAGGAAACAGGCTGCAAATGTTACACATAATCCCCACACAGACTACACTGGAAGTTACAAACCACCACCTATCAAAAAAAGAGAAATATGCCAAATTAGCACAGCTGCAAACTCCTTTGCTCCTGGTCAAGATAGCAGATCCTTTTCAATGCTGTCATTTCTTCTTCCTGTTTCTTAGACCCCTTCAGCTAGACTTTAAACTTACCTTGCAAACTCATTAGGACAGAGCCATAGTGAAAGGTCAAAAACAATCAGGGGAGTCTCTGAAGTGTTCTGTTTTTCATCTGGTTCCGTATGGTCTTGAACCATTGGCTTCAGTGTGTGATGCCACCATTAGAGATTCTATATTTTTGCTTTAGAGACACATTACCAGCTCTCTCTGTTTTCTTCTGGATATTCTGGGCACTTTAATGCTTTTTACTGATAATATTCAGGTCTGTCTGAAATCAGAAAGAGTTGAGAAGACTCATCATCTACTGCTTCAGAGTATAAAACTTTGGTTTTGGCCTATCATTACAAATCCCAAGAAACCTGGGCAGTTAATTCACATTGTCAAAAGTGGAATTTACTGGTTTGGGATTTAATATCCCAAAAGTAGGAATTATTTAGAACAGTCTTAGGCAGCTGAAAAATAGGTGTTTAACTGAATCAACTGTATTGGCTCCCTCTGCACTGAATGAAATATACCTCCAGAGAGCAAGTAATTAAATTTATCTTATACATTTATTTTAGAATGGAAAGAGTCATCCGATGGAGCTATCCACCTGCAATCACTAAAGAGGAATCCTAGCTGTTCATGTTAGATACATCTCCCTTAGATAGATACAATGAACCTAACCTTGAGCTGTGTGCACATCGTCTGAGATAGTCCACATGGACAAACCTGGTGGCATGATAACTGCTTAGGAGAGAATCTACTCTGGAAGGTGAAGCCACATACTGGGTGAGTTTAACATTCACAGACACCTCTGGGCTGTCATCAGCATTCACAATAGATATCTCCAAGAAAGATTAAAAAGAGATAAAAAAAAATTAGTATACTATCTCACTCTTTGTTAGGGTGAATGCAGCTTAATTTAAACATTGTTAGAAATGCACCTTCATGTCAGCAGTTCTAATAAAATATATCCCCATACAAAACTGGTCTACGCGCCTCTTTAGAATATTAAACTACTTCTATTTTTTATGTGCTATTTAAACTGACATGGAGAATTGTGGATATTCAAAGCCCAGAGACTATAAAAGGACAGTCATAGAGATGTAGGATAGGAGGGATTGGTTTGTTTGTTGTTTGTTTACTTTTTCAATTTAAAATATATTTTTGTGCTAACTTGACCTCCATCACTTACTAGGTTCATTAATTGCTTACCTATGTTTGAAAATACTTCAGTTCCATCTTAGCCACTTCATTTTTGTGCAGAGATTCAGCACTGCTCTCAGTAGTTCCTTCTTTTGTCAGGCTCTGATTTACAACATACAAAAGTCTCTAAAAATTCCAGTTCCTCATATGTAATTGAATGAACTCTAAGGTCTTTTAGAAATGTGTCCTAAATTACTAGATTCTAAGCATCTTGGAAAATGAAAGCTTATGTAAATTTCATACATTATATTTTTGTTTAAATGTAAGCAAATTTTATAGTTTAGTGTGTTAGACCAAAATTCCAGACTCTTTGTAAACACTAAAAATTACTAAGTAGTTATTCAATATTAAGGACTGATCACTTTAACTTAGTGTGAAATGAAATCAGGTATCTTTTCCTGAAATGGAATATGTGAAACCTATTTTCCTCCCTGTAAATTCCAATTCCCAAAATGTCAGTTATTAACTAAAGCTGCTTTTGTTCGCTAAATATAAATAAACTCCAAACTGTTCCTGTACTTACGAGAGTTCTTAAACATACTGTGGTTCAGTTAGAGAGCAGGTGTGCCATGGTTAAAATGTTCTAAACTGTATTTACAGAAGTCCCCACTTTCTCTCCTGTTTGAAAAAGGTAGTAACATAACTGCCTATCAGTTCAAATTCTTCTGAAATTCAGGGAAACATGTTTTCATTCCTCCATGTGAATCCATGATTTCACCAGTAGGTGCTTCTACACATGTGGCTATTATGGAACTGTGAAATGGTGCTACAACAAAGGAATGACTAGACTTTAGTGAAACTTCTGCAATAAAGCTGGAAAACAGAAAATGTTCTGATTTAGTGTCTGAGTCAGATCTGAAAATTGCAGTCAGTTGATTATCATTTAATAGTTCCAGAACTACAAAGAATTAATAGGACTCATCTGACCAATGCAGACATCTGTAATGTAGACATCTAACTAGCTACCTGGCTATCATGTCTGAATCTAGCTCCACTAGACAGTGGACAAAACCTGGCATTTTTAAGGAGCAAGCCAACTACCCTGGTCTAGTTGCTCATTATACAATGAAATAGAACGAATATTTGAAGTGCCAATTTTCTTCCTTGACTATATTATGAATTTAGATAGTAAGCTTAGATACACATCTCTACACTGTCAATTCTTGCAGCTGATTCCCCCTCAGTGGGTAGGATTTATCCCGTCAGTTTCAAGCTCTTATTTTTAGATAGGTTTTGTCAAAATTTGGCAGAACTGTGCTCTCTCCATTCTCAGCAAAGGGACAAATGTTTGGCTTTTCCTGGGATCTTGACTTTTTGCCTATTTAAATCTACAGAGAATGAATCCCACCCCTAATGTTGATTTGAAAGTTATTCAGGTTCAGCTGACATTTGTATCTAAACTCTGAGTTTGAACCTGAATTGCAAAGAAAAGTTTAAGGAGGTGTATCTAAGGAAAGAAAACATCATATTGAATTATATTGACCAAAATTATTTGAAAGTAGGCATTTACTTCGGGCTTTATTAAAATAGTTACTCTATCATTCAGCTGACGTAAATTAGGGTTAACAGAGCTTTACAGGAATTGGCAAAGTTACATAGATTTACACTATCTGTGTTATATCACAGAAAATATCTAAAATAGACAAATAAATGTTTTGGGATTTAAGACGGATTGTATGACTGAATTTTTCCCTCTGTCACAAAGCCTATGAATATTTTTATTATGCTGATCAGTATCTGACAATTATCTCCTAATTATTGTATTTAACTGTCCCTTGAGTTATACCTTTTGTGTCTTTCCCTTGATAGATCCCATTTAATTCAAGACATGTAAATGAGGTTTATAGGCTTGGAGTTTCATTTCTGTTCTTTGCTAGTCAATAGAGATACACCTCAAGAAACAAATAAAATATTAAGTTAATTTGATTTTTGGAGGCTTCTTTCTCTACAGTGACAGGAAAACAATGACACCAACTAAGATTCTACCTTTTGTTTTTCAGTCAACTGCCTCCAGTTAGGAGGGACTAAATTCAGCTTTTGTGTCTGCCGTAATAGTAGTTCCAGTTTGGAGGCTCAATATACCTCTGTAGTGGTATAACCATCTTAACAGCACAGAATGAATCTGTTCTGTTCACAGGCAGTTCACATGAACTATCACCTTTAAAAAGTATTCTTTCATCTGGTGCTGCTCCATTTTAAGACTGAGATTGGTAGGCTTGTTTTTCAGTTGTGCCCAGCCCCATTTCCTGCTGACTTCTTTTGGAGTTGAGTGCACTCTGATCATACTATTAGGCACTCTTACATGGTATCACTCAAGCCAAAATGGAATAGCTGGGCTCAGAAATATGGAAGTTTACTTTCCAGTGACTCAGTTTACCCTTCTTATTAAAAGAACTGAGTAGCAACGTACTTCTTTTTCACATAAATGATAAATGCTTGAATTCACTAATCCTTGCAGTTGTGCTTAGAGGCCATCTGGTGGAAGATGTTTCTTACAGAAGAACAAAAGATTTCATAGTTTATAATTTGTTTCTTCTATGGTGTGAATAAATAAATAAATAAATATATATATATATATAATGCAGAGATTTACATGCCAGCCACTGAAATTCAAAGTATTCTTTCATCTGATTTCCATGGAAGTTAGATGAAGTCCCTTTAAGGGGAAGAAAAGGGAGAGAAACACTCTGAAGTAGTCACCCATTATATCTTTTCTCTTGTAAATAAATGTAAAAAATAAATTCTCATTAAAAAGCAAGCAGAAAGTAGTCAGGGAATAATTAATTACCACTATGAATTTCAGACTTTTATTCAATTATGCGCAATTTGTGATAATAAAATTATTCACTGTTCCACTATTATAACTCCTTAACCACACATATTCAACAAAAAATGCTAAGCTCAGGAAAAGCAATGAAGAACAGAGCATTACAATTACTGAAATTATATTTGAGCATCAGAGCAATACGAAAAACAATAATATCAGTGGTCACTATATCACAGAAACATAGAAACAAAGGCTGTTGAATCTGAAGAGGTCGTCTCATCAGTTTGGTGTGTTGAAGGAAGAGACACACATCTTCTGTAGGCATCTTTCTCTGATTTATTCTTAGTAACTCTTGTTATGGAAATTTTGTTCCAGGAACTTTGCTTGTTCCTGATATTAGAAAATTTTGTTTTCTTGTTTATTTAAGTGAGTATCCTTCGTCTTAAAGTATACAACTGTTTTCACCTGGGTGGTTGTTTCTTTTTCTATTCACCAGGATACAGACAAAAATTAATTATGATCTTGCCAATATAAAAACTCTTTTCATATAGGAAAATGTTTACTTATTATCTTATTCAGTCATTTCTTTTGCAGATTTAGTAAACTCAGTCTTTTCAACCTCTTTTTAATTGAGTGCATTTTTATACAGAATGGAGAATTTAAGAAGCTATCGCCATAATTATTTGTCCTTCTAAGGATGTTGTTGTATGGACATGTGGAAGGAGGGCTTATTTTCAGCCTAATCCAGTTTACTCTTAGCAAAGGAAGAGAAACAGAAGTGAGTAAAACTACTTTGGAGTACAAAATGGAGCAATCACCATAAGAAAGAAACATTTTTTAGGAGTATACATGTTTTTAGCTGCTTTATAGGGAAATCAGCCTACAGGACTTCAGCCAAGGAAAATAAGCTACATACTAAAACAGGTTTTTCAGGAAAGAAATGATTCTTTCTGTTTTACCATTTTTTTTTCCCCCAGATGCCTAGGATTCAGTGTAGCAACTTAATACATATTTCTAAATGTAATTGTCAACAGAATTAGGCATTGCTCTACCTAAATCCCATCTCTACCCAGATACACTGACATCACCATGGACAACAGCAATCTGAGGGGTCTGGACCTACCTCTGTGAGTGACTGTGTCTCTTGTAGACCCTTTGCCTAGTTCCCACCAATGACACCACAAACATCCTAGGTCTCCATCAGTCTAAAAGTTCTCTGGAGGACACATTTGGCTTCTTGGTCAGAGTTTGTTTCTTGAGCAAGCCCTTTTTCATCTGAGGAAAAAATGCTGAGTCACAACTGGATCCTTGCTGAATCAGATTTCATCTCACAGTACAATTACCCCGTCATCGTGCATTTATCTTTTCTTTCTTTTTTCTTTTCTGTTTTTTTTTTTAAATGAACAAATAAATAAAAACCAGCTTTAGACAACAGTGATGCTCCTCTTGCTTATTCACTTCCTTGTCTTTGGGGTTTTTTTTGATGAAGACTCATGCAGGGAGAAGGAGATCCAGGTTCAAATTCAGTGTGAGCAAAGATCATACCTTAACCACCAGACTTTAAGATGACTGGAGGGTACTTTTGTCCTGACAAAGTTGTTCACTGTGCAAAAAGGAGGTGTAGATGCCTTGGGAATGGGGGACTATGTCATTGGGAACATTGCTCCTCCACCTTCCAGCTGGACACTTTATTTCCCTGAACTTTTTATACCTTTTGCCCAGTTATAGTTTAATAGAAATCTTGGTGCTCTGACTTGGGCGAGTGCTCTAACCTTTCTAACCTTTGTGGGTTTTTATGTTGTTGTTGTTTTGTTTTGTTTTATTTTGTTTTGTTTTTTCACAGAAAAGGGGAGAGTTTGTGTTACCATTAGCCTCTGCTTTATGTATGCATAAAAAGAGAAACCCTGGCTGGAAAAATCCTGAAATAAAATGCATGTATATATCTGAAAGGTATGTCAGATGTCGTATGTTGCAAATGGATGGAGCAATATTTTAGATCTCTTAATGACATGCCCAATATAGAATTGCAGAGTTTTAGACACTGTCAGGTAATGTATCCTGCTGTTAACCCGTGGGCATGTTGTGAGATTTCCCACTGCGCATACTATAGAAACATAGAATCACAGAAAGGTTTGGGTTGGAAGGAACCTCAAAGATCAGCTAGTTCCAAGCCCCCTGCCATGGGCAGGGACACCTTCCACTAAACCAGGTTGCTCAAAGCCCCATCCAACCTGGCCTTGAACACTTCCAGGGATGGGGCATCCACAGCCTCTCTGGGCAACCTGTTCCAGTGCCTCACTGCCCTCAAAGCGGAGAATTTCTTCCCTACATCTAATCTAAATCTACCCTCTTTCTGTGTAAAGCCATTAGCCCTTGTCCTATCACTACATGCCCTGATAAAGAGTCCCTCCCAGCTGTCCTGTAGGCCCCCTTTAGGTACTGGAAGGCTGCCAGAAGTTCTCCCCAGAGCCTTCTCTTCTCCAGGCTGAACAACTCCAACTCTCTCAGTCTGTGTTCATAGGAGAGGTGCTCCAGCCCTCTGATCATCTTTGTGGCCCTCCTCTGGGCTGGCTGCAACAGGTCCCTGTCCTTCTTATGTTGGGGGCCCCAGAGCTGAATGCAGTCCTCCAGGTGGGGTCTCACGAGAGCAGAGTAGAGGCGGAGAATCACCTCCCTTGACCTGCTGGTCGTGCTTCTTTTGATGCAGCCCAGAACGTGATTGGTTCTCTGGGCTGCAAGCACACATTGCTGGCTCATATTCAGTTTTTTCATCCACTAATACCCCCAAGTCCTTCTCCTCAGGGCTGCTCTCAATCCATTCTCCTCCCAGCCTGTATTTGTGCTTGGGATTGCCCTGACCCAGGTGCAGGACCTTGCCCTTGGCCTTGTTGAACTTCATGAGGTTCACATGGGCCCACCTCTCTATATTGTTTTCAACCTTGTTTGCCAGGACTTAATTTTGCTATACACTGTTAAAGAGACTAGGTTTTGAGTCCCTCTGTAAGAAAAAAGCGTTATGCAATTAATCCATGTAAACTCTAAATTCTTGGTTCTTTACTTATGCTAATAACAAAGATTTCACTAACTTCACTGGATATGAAATTAAGCCTTCACTGCCCTAGAGCAATGAAATCAATGTTTCGTTCGTCATGAACATGTCTGATTGAATTAATTAGAAATAGATTGCTTTGGGATTTTATCTGGGTTCTCTTTCATGTTTTTTAATTAATTATTTGAGATCTGATCCCCTTTTTCTAGTTTTAGGGGTTTTTTACTTGATTTGTGTTCAACTAATGTCCATCAAAGTGTAAACTTCAGTTTATCATATTACATGTGTGGTTTCTATATGCTGTTTTAAATATTGTGTCTTGTTTGAGAATTAACTTTGATTTTTTTTCCTCGCATAGTTTTGTTTATACAGGTTATACTCTTTAAACTCCAGATTATTTTCACAATTTTTGCTGTATCTGGCCATTTTACCAAGTCAAGTTGCACTTTTTAAGAGAGAAGACCGATTAAAGAAATGTGTTTGTTTTGCTAGGTTTTTTTCTGTTTCCTGATGGAATGAATAAGAAATTATTAGTGAGAAAATAATATCAAATGATGAACAACGCGTTTTTTGTTAAATTTTAGATGAATAATCACTTGTTCTTAAACTCTGCAATATTTCTGAGCTTCCTGAAACTTAAAATGAGTACTCAGCAGGTGCTTGGGAAACAAGGTTTGTTTGTTGGTTTGGGATCTTTTGAAGCCAGTTCTGTCATAAAGCAAATATTCTATTTTTGTGCAAATCACCTCATAAAATTTTAATTGCACTAGTGAAGTTAACACAAAAAGTGATTTGTTTTCCATGACCTGCTAGTAATACATTCATGAGTTGAAGTGAACTAGGAGGTTTTAATTTTTTTGTATTACAACACAAAGGTTTTATTGTGTGGTCACTGTGTGGAAGCTGCTAGGTACCATGGTGGGGGACACTATGGAAAATGCACCATCAGACAGATTATGACATATGCAATCATAATGAATGGGAGAAAGGACAGGGCTGAAATAGAAATAGTATCCATTACCCTAGTAAAATGTTCTAAAATTACTAAGTGCCAGACTGAGCCTAATATGCTATGAAACATTCTAATGACCAATGAGTACATAAGTCTAACTGAATTAGGAAGTCCACCTAAATCAAATAAATCTCATAACTTCGTATTCACAGATTATTTTTAAAACTTAATTTGGAGGATAATAAGGGCTGGTCAGGAAAGATTTCATCACTGTGACTCCATGGCCATAGGTGACTTACAATTCCCTGTAATAATCAAAGACAAATTATCTTTGGATTTCTAATAACTGCTTGAAGTACTTTGTAGTTTGCCTTCACTTATAATTTCCATCATATGCAATGAGAATACAGTGGTGGGACAATTACAGCACATTGATGAACATGGGTCATGGATTTCAGTATTTAGTTAGAAATTATGTGCAGTTAGTAGAATTGTTTGCAAACATGCTTCAAAGAATAAAGAATTATTAAGAAAAAAAAATAAAGACAAAAATAACAGATTTTTATGTGGTTTTGTATTTCAGTGGCCTTTGGTTCCAACGAGTATATCAAAAGAAAGTGTTGAAGATTCAAATTAAGCTCAGACATTCGTGGTTCATCCCTTTCATGCACATACTTTAAAATGTTACCAGTCTGGAAAGTAACTGCCCGTTCTAGAAATGGTATTTTATATCCTCAAGTGGTTTAAGTTAGTGTATTTACATTAGCATGAAAACCTATGCCATTTAATACCTGTTGAGTGTTTTGTGGCAAGTTTACATTCAGACTGAGTCTCAGTTTGGCAAAGGCTATCCAATTCTCTGATGATGATCTCCGGTGAAGACTAGCTACCAAATTCTGCTCTCTCTGTTAAGACAGTGGTTAACACAATCTCTGCTGTTAAACAGGAGCAACACAAACAAACATATACACACATCTGCACACACAGAGGAGTCCTTCACTGATACAATAACATATGGTCTTTGTTTCTTATTTGGGATAGGGGTCGTTTGCCATGAAAGATAGCTAACATTGGATGTTCTCCTGTTGCCGCTCACCACAGTATAAGAACCTGTTACAGATGCCACTTCTTCTGAATCAAGTTCCTGGACTCTGCCTTTCTTTTCTCTGATATATTACATTCTGAAAGTCGTCTTTCCTTCATTTCCCACATCTTGTTTCTCTTTCTTCTTTGCTTGAAAGACTGAAATTGCTCATTATCTGCTATAAATTGGCTTCAAAAGAGTTATCTCAATTTATACCAGCTGGCTCAAAGCAGTGAATGGCTATAAAATGCTGTTCTATTTTATGATAGAGTTGGCTTAGATTTAACCTATTATTTTTATTTTACTGTCAGGTTTTCTTGCTCTCCATCATCTTGCAATAAAAGTATTTAGTAAATAAACATATTGAGCTATCATAGTTCTCCTTAACTTAAAGCCCCCTATATTTATTGTACCAAGTTCATATCAGCCAGACTGGTTAAAGTATGTTTGAAAAGCTACCGAAGCAAAGAATATGCAATGTTAGGTTATGTGATAAAAGCTCATATACAAACCCACAAAGGAGCTTAGAGAGAGCAGGAGGGGGTGACCAAGTTATACCTGCCTGCAGCTTCTCTCAGGCCCAGCGGAAGAGCCGTCAGCCTCTCAAAAGCCCATCTGCAGAAGCCCAGAGGAGCACTGGAGCACAACGGCAGGGGGAAGCCCAAATTAAGGACTCGGAGGAAGGGACACCCTGTCTGGGCCCCTCCCAGGGCTGTCCCAGGAGTCCCTCAGACCTGCTGTCCAGGTGTGAAACCCATCATGATGAGTCAATGGTAGAGTGCCCTTTGGACTGAAAGGGTTTGCTGCCTGGGGGTATGGGGCACATTATGGGATGAAAAGGAAGAGCATTTGGGAATTGTAGAGTATTTATGGGATATTTAGGGATTAAGGGCAGGGAAAGACACAACTGCAAGCTGTGGTGTGATGTTACAGCCCGGTTCAGCTATGCACACAGTGTGCAGTTAAATAATATGCATGTTAGTTCTAGAGCTCATTTACTATTGATGTAACTGTACTCAAGGCATTTGGGCTATTAACTCGGTCATGACCCTAAAAGGAGCATATAGTTTCTTAAAACTGTTTTGGCTGTGTTCAAAAACATGAAATCCTCTTGGTCACCTTGAGTTTTCTGGTAGGTTTGACTCAGATTGGTTTCTATTTCATCTAGATGTGTTCCCACATTTCTACCTGCTTGCTTTTGTTTTAAAATCTCCAAACCTCCTCTGATGAAGTAAATGCCAGTCAGTTTGAATCAGGATCATAATGGATCTGCTTAAAAAAGAACAAATCTGTCAGTGAAGAATAGGTGGGAATAGCATTTTCTAGCATTTCAGTATAGATTTTTCCCACAGTACTAAGCAATGTCTCAATAATTTAGCTGGCATTTAACTATAATATTGTTAACTGATAGAAGTAATTATAGTGCTTTCTTAATATTACAAATCTCTAGTGCACAGTGTGGAAAGTCACTGAATGGTATAAAATATGCAAAGGACTTCTTTAACTAAAAATTAGTTCATTTAAATGCTGAGTTGAAATAAGAATATATAAAAAAAAATCATAACAGGATCTACTTTCTAAATTCAATCAAGAAATGGGACCACAGGTTATCCAGACGCATACAAGTATAGCAGGAGAGTACATGTGATGAATCAGAACTTTAGGTTCTACACCGCTGAACAGCATCATGCTGATTTATACCCTCCAGAAATATATATATATATATAAAAAAGGCCAGTGCAATAGATACAAAACAAAGACCTATCTATTTGTTCCAGAAGTATTCTCTATAACTTTACCTAGGAAGTTTGATGAACTGTAGCACTTCTCTAATTAAAATGTCTGCAGTGATATCTAACTAAAACTGGTCTTACGTGGAATCAGATTCCCTCCTTCAATGTTATGGGTTCAATGGCATCAGAAAAATCCAGGCTAAACATTTAGAGGTTCTGTTGAAAAACATTTCGGATATTGATGCTCTATTTTGGATATTTAGATATTCTGTTTATCAAGTATTGGCTTGCAATTTTCTTTTTTTCTCATGACATTGGAAAAATAGTATTATCCTAACTAGTCCTAATACTAAAATCTAAGGAAGATCTGACTTCTAAATCTTAAATTATTGTATGGGTTGCTGTGCAAACAATGATGGGGTTTTATTATTCTGATCACTTTTTCATTGAAAAATGTATTGAATATTTAATTAGCTGTCAGATTTTAGAAATTACATAAACTGACTTCCTACCTATTATTGGCTAATTTAAAAAGCTTGCTTGCATTAAACTCATATCATGTTCAGTTTAGCTTTAAAAGTATGGTGCTCATAATAATACTAAAGAAAAAAAAAATCTTTTTTCTGTTAGCATATTTCTCTCAATGAACATAAGTGAACTCTTCATTTAAAAATGTTGCATTTCCAACTATGCTTACTAGAAATACATATAAATATAAATATATAATATGTATCTATATACAGAGAGAGAGAGGCATGCACATATATTTAAAATTAAAGAGGATTCATGAAAAAAATTTCAATGTATTTGATTGATTAACATTTTAACCTGGCCTGTTGTTTACTGAGAAATAACATAGAAGGTTAAATCAATACGGTTGTTGCTAAAAGGAAAGAACTGGAGCAATATCTGTAGATGAGCAGTCCTGCAACCAGCACTTCAAAGTGAAGAGGAAAATAATAAAGCTATCATTTGAAGCCTTGAACTCTAGGATGTCATTAAGTTGTACAACACTTTTTCCATGCAAATGAAACTTGAGTATATTCATACATAGATATGTGTGTGTGTGAGCTCTTTCATAATTCCTGTAGAAAAGGAGTCTAGGATTTCCTAATAAATAATTTTTATCAATCCCACTTATTATTTTGCATTAGCATCCAGAATGGCTGGACATTTTTTTCCCATCAAAAATCATCCTGATGCTAAATATGGATTTTAAGAAAAATGCTGGATGTTGGAAGGTTTCATGCAAATCCATTGTGCATTAGTCCCAAATAATTTGTGTCTTTTTATAAACCCCAAATGCAGTGTGTACGTCAACTAATAGAGCACATTAACTTTTTTTACCATTTTTCATCTGTGTAGTTATTTATACTTTGAGAAGAAAATGCAAAGATGATGGATGAAGCTAATAACAATTACAATAATGATTTATCTTTCTCTTTTATTTCTCCTTTCTCATTCTCATTCTCGTTGTCATTGTCATTCCCTCTCTTTCCCTCCTTCCCCCCTCCCTTTTTCTCCCTTCTTCCCTTCCTCCATTCTTTCCTTTACTTCTTTCTGAAATGCAAAAAAAAAGGGGGGGGGGGCAGGTGGGGGCAGAACAGAGAAGAAAAACATTGGTAGATAAATTTTATTTCCATAACAAACTCAACATTTTCACTCTTGCCTTGGTTCAGGATGAAAACTAAATCTCTCAAACACTAAAATATCAAAATTTTATGTGAAACTAAAATCTTATTTTCAGTCATCTTTACTTATTGACAAAACTAGTGTCATGATTGTAGCTATGCAATAATTGAGCTGGTGGTTTTATTACATTTTTATTCTACTCTTGAAGCTTCAGCTGTTGGATTTTTTTTTTAACCGTAATGAATCTGAATATTGAGATTTCATAAATCAGATTGTTCTAATAATTTATCTGGGTGGAAGGGTGTTTGGTTGGATCCTACTGTGATTGAAATTATGGATTTGGGTTTAGGACATTGATTAGATGTTCAAAGACTGCAGCTTTTCTCTCTTGTCCCATCTTGTATAGGTATAACTGAGAAATTAAAAAAAAATAATAATAAATTGTAACACCAGCAGCTAGCGGAAAGATTCACATTTCCTGTATCTTCACAGGGAGTTCAATTTATTGATCCAACTTACCCAGGTTAACATAAAATCCAAATTATGGTTGTAGGTTTCATGTAAATCAGCTAACCATAAATTGTATTTTTCCCTCCTGAGAAGCAGAACACTTAATGGAATGCAACAACCATGTCAATTTTGACCGTATTTCAGAGTACGTTGTAGTTTTTTGTCGTGATAGTGTTCTGCTTGTCCATATTCTGTATTTGCATAACAGTTACCTCTTTTAAGGGAGAAACAGCTCAGAATAACTTTGATGACTCATTTTTCCTGATTTGTTTTTCCATGTTTCTTTCATCCTTGATCTCAGGAGAAGCATCTACTTAAACTTTAATTCAGTCCCTTACTTATCCTCTGCTCAGCATTGGTGAGGCCATGCCTGGAGTTCTGTATCTTCTTCTGGGCTCTCCAGTACAAAAGAGACATGGACATAGTGGAGAGAGTCCAGCGAAGGGCCACAATGATGATTAAGGGACTGGAGCATCTCTCCTATGAGGAAACACTGAGAAAGCTGGTAGGACTGCTCAGCCTAGAGAAGAGAAGGCTCAGGGGGATCTTGTTAATGTGTATAAATACCTGAAGGAAGAGTGCAAAAAGGATGGAGCCAGGCTCTTTTTCAGTGGTGCCCAGTGACAGGACAAGAGGCAATGGGCACAAACTGAAACACAGGAGGTTCCCTCAGAACATCAGGAAACACTTTTTTACTGTGAGGGTGACCAAACACTGACACAGGTTTCTCAGAGAGGCTGTGGCATCTCCATCCTTGGAGTTATCAAAAAATTGTCTTGACATGGTTCTACGCAACCAGGTCTGGGTGGCCCTGCTTGAGCAGGGGGGTTGGACCAGATAAATTCCAGAGGTGCCTTCCAACCTCAACCACTCTGTGCCTCCATTATTCTGTATGAACAAACATTCTCTTTTTTCCAAATCTGGATGGTCTTGTTTCTATGTCTTCATGTACCGTCTTATTAAGGGAAATGTGATAAATTTGCTAGAATTATAATTCCTAAGGTAGAGTAGTTTCACCTGGAATAATTTAAAAAATATAAAATAAAAAATAAAAAATGGGGGAGAATGGATGGAAAAGTAAAATATATCAGCAAAAAGTAGTTTTTGAGATTAACAGAATTCAGCTTTTCAAAAAATATTATAGATGATGACTAAATTATGTGAAAATAAAAATTAACTTTGGGGTGGATCCTAAAAAACCCTGTCTGCAATGTCACGTAATTATGTTTTCTCCTGCTCACAAAAATGTCTTTTGAGGCTTTTGCCAAATTTATTTTCTTCCCCCTTCATTTTCACACTTTTCTGAGTTATTTGCAGAACATTCCTTTGCTCTCAAAGATTAGACTAAGCTGCTTAAAAAAAAAAAACAATCAACCAAACAAAACTTTTATTTGTTCTTAGCTGGTTTTGGGGGGTTGTTTTTTGTTGGGTTTGTTTGTTTGTTTGTTTTTATGATCCTGACTAGTTGAAGATGATCTCTGTAGAATCTAGGGAATTTTTTAAATAAATATTCTTTTAATTTAAAAAATGCACCTGTGAGTCCACTATCTCTCTCAATGACTTTCTATTTAATAAGGGTATCTCCTTCCTTTTCAAAAAGTTTAATATTTAGTAGGATTCCACAAAGACATTGCAGTAAGTAGAAATTGTGATTGGCAAAATTTACTGTCAATTTTATATGATTAAGGAAGTTTTGTTAAAAGATCAGTTTTAAAATGGGGTTTCAAAATAAGTATCCACCCATAATGTGACAACACACTAATTTCAAAATGCTAGAATGGTGGCAAATGTCACTAGATTTATATACTGCTACCAGCAAGACTTAAGAGCTGGATTAATATTCGTGTCTGAACTATGCATGCTCACTTAATGCTCGTCTGTGAAGAAGAAGATTCAGACAATTCACAGAAGGGGCTAAACTGGCTGGAAGCAGGAATGTCAGAGACACAAGGTCTTGCTGTAAGGGAGTGAAGTTTCCCTTGGTGATGAGATTAATAGCTGAAGCATCGCCTTGTAGCCACCCTGCCCTGCGAGCGCTTAGGAGGCACCATTGGCCAGCAGAGCTGGGCTGGAGGATGGACCCAAGGCTGAGCTGAGGCATCCCATGCAACTGCTCATGGGATTGGTGCTGGTGCAAGGGTATATAAGGAATCAGCTCATGACACGTCTTTGCAGACTTCTTGTAGAACCGCTTATGGTGGTACGACTCTGCCCAATGTTCATTAATTATATATATTTAAAAAAAATATTTAAACACGAACTTGTGTTTAATTCACCTCAAGGGGTACCATAAAAATTTCCCAGCAACCTACAGATAAATATTTTAATATTCCAACTCATAGTTCTTACCTATACTCACTTTTCGCTGAACACAAAAGGAAAAGTAACAAAACAAGTTCTGCTGTTTTCCTGCTTTGCACATCTATAAAATAGAAATAAAGAGCAGAATGAAATACAGTGCTTTAGTACTCCTGTGGATCTTCTCAAATGTTGTCCTGAAGGCAGATTGCAGGGACATGATGTGTGCCACCTCTGCTTGACACTTCCTGAGTTAATTGGACACACACAGCACGAGTTTGTATTTACCTTTTGGTATTTGCTCTTCATGAAAGGAACTGGGCAACCATTCGAGGTGAAGAAACCTTATGCTCAGGTGCAGAGATCGATACCCCATGCACAGTGGTCTGTGTAAAAACAGTCTTGGGAGCACATGCATGAGTGCTTTTGCTCAAATTATATCTGGAAAGTTGGGTTTGACCCTGTTTCTATTATGTAAAAGCAGGACTGGCCAGTACAGAACAGTATATTATGGCTTTGCTTACACTTCTGATTATACAACTGTGATATCAGTTACTGTCAAATGCAGCTAATATGAATATTTTGCTTAATATTCAGTTCACAAGAAAGTTAATGTGCCATTCTACTGAGTCTATTGATCTACACAATGATATTATGATGCTCTGGTGAGATTCAATTAGTGCAGGAAAGTGCAGGGGTAAGGAGATGGATACAAGAGGGGATTCGATTTCTCAGGGAGTTTAAGATGTGAGTGGCATATCTGGGATAACTTAAACAACTGTTTGCACTGACACAGTAGAGACAAAGTAGTGTAAACCAACAACCAGCTAGGAATTCAAGTTGCTATTAAACACAGCCAGGTACCACAGTTCTGCAGCATTGCAATGTGCTCGCTGTTACTGTTACACCCCCCAGCTAGCTGGTCACAGTGGTACAGTCTCACCTTCAAAATGGTGTACAAACTTAGCAGGTTCACTTCCCCTGATTTAAGCATCCAGAAATTGGCAGTTAGTCCTAAACTTGCTGCCTAAGCTTCCTTCTATAGTCAGTGGAGAACAAGAAGTATTTCCTGAAAAACACATTTCAGATAGATGTCATGAATCACTTTCTGAAGGAAGCTCTCACACTCTCTACTGATTATGTATAGAAACTAGATTAATAGCTTTGCCACCTAATTTAGAGATGGCTAAACTGAGATAAGATGAATTCCTTGCATTTGAACTGTATCAGTCCTGGATAATTAACCTGAATTAGAAGAGGGCAGATGTGGACATTAATTTGTCAGCTCACAGCATATCTTTGAATATCCCTTGTGCCATAGTGTTTAGGGGTCAGAAGACTCCACAGGAGAGGTAGCTTGTTTAGGAATTGGCAACACTATCCTGTGGCAGACAAATGCATGAGCTGACTGCTTTATTGGCATTGTATAGTGATCTTTATTTGGAGGTCCAAAACATCAAAGAGGTTGGGCTTGGCTATCTTTGCATTTTGAAATTTTCTCCTTAGAACTTGATATATGAACATGTTGGGTAAATTATTCTCTTTTCATTTCAGTAAACAGTTAAAAAAAAATAAATACAGAAGCAGCTGCTTATTTGGGATTGAAGACAAGTTTGTATTACATCTTGTGCTCTGTGCTGGGTGCCAAACATCTTTCCACATACTGGCTCATTGTATAAGAATCTGAACATCTGGCCCAAAATCCAGCCAGACCTTTCTCTGGGGATTGCAAGGAAAAGGAGTGATAACCTTCCAATCTTCCAACTCTCATTTCCACCTCCTAGTTTCTTTCTGTTAAGAAATCATCTCAGTCATTTTTTCCTTCTTTGCCCTGTATGTTTGAACTACATAAACACTAAATACAAAGCAATAGCTTATAAAAAATTCATCTCTATATCATGCCTTGATCCTCATCTGTTTGTCCCCTTGCCTCCCATGGGACATTTATTTTGGGAAAATATGTCAGCTGTGGATTAGACATCTCTCCATGCTGCATAGACTCATAGCAGAATCCTCCAAAGCATAATTTGTTTTTAACCTTTCCATTCCTGTGCCATGTATTCACTAGATAATTTGATGCATGGCACGTCTGAGACCAGATCCTTGTAAAACTGTGTGCAAAGTTAGAGCAAAAGATGAAGACTGTGAGGTAGCTCCTGAGTTGGTAGAAAATATCAGAGTCCCTGATCTCGATGGCTTGCAATATCAAAAGTTCTAGTCCAACCTTTTCTACTTGTATTGACATTTTGACAGCTCAACAGATCCATACTGCAGAAAATGACCATCATCAGAAGGGAAGGGAGAGCGCAGAGGTGTGTAATCAGACTTTCTATTGTGACTCCAGATTTTTATTTCTGTCTTATGTAGTTTCCATTTGCTATCCACCTAACTTTTTGCAAACCCTACACTTTTTTACAGGCAACAATTACTGTTCACCTTTCTAGGGTAACACTGACTTAAATTATTGACACCTTAGTGTTCTAGTTCAACAGCTGCAGTGTCTGTCTCCTCTGTTTCTACCCTGAACAGGTTGAACCTGTATCATAAACCTGGTAAAAAAAAAATTCAAACACTGACTTATCATAACAAAACTCTGTCAGTGTGGACTCACTTTGACATGTTGCCTTTCTCTTTCTTCTGCCACATGAATCTCTGTCCTGTCCAAAACCTGAAGAGTATTGAAGAACATAGCACAGATACACCAGCTAAGGGTAGTAGGCAGTAGTGGGTACTCAAAAAAAGATGTAAGAACAGGGCAAGCATACAGTGATACTTTCTCACAATTCTATTTCCAAGTTACAGCACCCTTTGGCTCAGTGGCTTTTTCAGCCAAAAAATTTATGTAAATTTTTTCTGTTCTATATCCTTTGATGGGCTTCATTTCCAAGGAACCATATCACTGAGGTTCAGAAAGAAGAAACTGTGGTGCTAACAGATGAACAGACAGAAAGCAGAAAGGTGACAAATAAGTAAAGAAATATAACAAACATAGGCAGTCCATAGATGAACTGAATCAACATGAAAATTATAAACTCTCAGAGTGCATTGGGTTTACATGGCAAGGTTTTGGTAGTGGGGGGTGGGAAAGGTGACCTCTATGAGAAGACACCAGAAGCTGCCCTTGTATCAGATAGAGCCAGTTTTAGCCAGCTTCAAAGCTGAGCCCATCAGTGACGGTAACGCCTCTGTGATAACATGTTCAAGAAAGGGTAAAAAATGCTGCACAGCAGCTGTGAGAGAAACAGCCCTGCAGACCCCCAGGTCAGTGCAGAAGGAGGGGGAGGAGGTGCTCCAGGCACCGGAGCAGAGATTCCCCTGCAGCCTATGGTGAAAACCAAGGAAGACGTAGCCTGTGAGGACTCCATGCCGGAGCACGGTCCTGGAAGGAGCTGCAGCGGGTGGAGAGGAGCCTGCACAGGAGCAGGTTTTCTGGCAGGATCTGTGGCCCCTCTGGAGGACCCATGCTGGAGCAGTCTGTTCCTGAAGGACTGTGCCCTGTGGAGAGGTCCCACACTGGAGCAGTTCGTGAAGGACAGTCTCCTGTGGGAGGAACCCCACGCTGGAGCAGGGGAAGAGTGTGAGGAGGAAGAAGCAGCAGAGGTGAAGTGTTATGAACTGACTGTAACCCTTATTCTCTGTCCCCTTGCACTGCTCGGCGGGGAGGAGGTAGATGAGTTGGGAGAGAAGAAAAGCATGTGAAGAAGGGGGGCATGGGGGGAAGGTGGTTTTAGTTTTGTTCTTATTTCTCACTAACCTACTCTGTTATTAATTGGCAATAAATTAAATTAATCTTCCTAAGTCGAGTCTGGTTTGCCCATGACAGTAATTGGTGAGTGATATCCCTGTCCTTAATCTTGACCCATGAGGTTTTTCATTGTATTTTTTCCCCCTGTCCTGCTAGAAGGTGGAATGATAGAGCAGCTTGGTGGGCACCTGGTAGACAGCCCAGGTCAACGAAACACACAGAGTTATTAACAGTCCCATTTTGCAAGTCCAGATCCAACTTTCTTTGCTGAAGACTCCTGTGAAAGGCAATTAAGGAAATTAGTAAAAATGTCCCTTTATAATTGTGTTAAGGTATATGGCTACAAAAGAAACCAAGATATTACTGCGTGTTTCCCAGGAATTCCCTTCCTTCTTTTAGTCTACTACTTTTTAAGTCATTTTGGACAGTTTGAGAAAGTTTTTTTGGACTTTACAAGAAGCAGGTACAACCTTAAGTAGAAATGGTAATGGAGGTGTTTATTTTGGACAGAAAAAGCCAATATTTTTGTCTCACAGTCCTGTTGTCTACTTCCTAGAACACAGTTCCCTTTCTCAGTTTATGAAGAAGTTTCATATCTTACAAAGCCATAATTATCCACTTTAAAAAATAAAAAAGAAAGAAAGAAAACCCGCATAATGAATATAAATGCAAGACACTGGATTGCCAGATCAGTGAATTTGCTAATTCAGTATGTACATCTCTCCAGGCACTCTTTCTTACAGAGAAATTAATTCACTCCTTGTTCAGTCTTTGGATAATCTATTGGTCTATACAGTTGACTGCACTGCAAGGTAAAGATAGTTGATAACATCTTGCAAACACTGGAAGACACAGTCTTGCTTTCTTCTTCTGCATGAAGGATCAAGGGATAAAGTTTTAAACACTTGACTTCTTTGGAGAACCTCCTCCTCATAAAGCAATACGCTTCTAAAGCAGAAGCATGGCTTTTCTAAGTATATGATCACTGTACCTTGACATGTATAATCTCTTAGATGTCAGAATAAACTTAACCACAGCAACACTAAGTTTCTTGGCATCAGCAGGAACAAACATAGGTCAATGCTGTGCATTTTTTAACAACAAAAACCTTGAACATTTTTTAGGGGTCTTCTTCGAAATTTATAGTATGTGCAGATTCCCAGCTCTGGCATATTTTTCTTTCTTAAACAGGTTCTCTGTAATACATTCATATCTGAGTTCAAAATAATAACAATAAAATTTTCCACAAAAATATTACTCACATGGGGATATCAAAGCTAATTTCCCTTGTTCCCTCTTGCCTTACAATATATCTGTTTGTTCTTTCTCTGCCACATTCTCCTATACGCTTGAATGGAAATGATTATTTTCTAGATTTATTAGTGTTTTCCAAGTAATTTCCTTTTTTCTTTTTTTTGTTTTTGTAGCTGACATGCTGTCACAGGCACTCTTCATCTGGTACATCAGTTAGCTCCTGAGGCAATGAACATCCGCCAGGTTGTATTTGGCAAGTGGAAGTAGTGAGCTCACACAACAGTGTGGATCCCAAGCAGGAACTTCCTCTCACTGAACTGCATCAAAAAGGTACAGATTTTCAAATGAGTCAGATCAATACACTTACCCCTCTAGATCAGATCTTCAGCTGAAGGGTCCAAGCAATCAAGATGTCTAGATCACCATCAGAGAGGTTAATCCATGACACAGACAAGATAACACAGTTTCTGTGAACTCACTGGGAGGGATCATCAAGTTCCTCATCCTGATTTAACTGTATTGACATAAATAAATTATATCCAGACTCCCTTGGACAAATCCATTTGCTGACAGGCATTTTCAAGATTAAATTATTCCTGGCACCGTTAATATGACTAAAACTGCGGTTAGTAGTTCATTATAACTACCGTTTATTGTGGGTTTTGGAACAAAAAACAATGACAAAATGAGCAAACAAACAAAAATAAAAAGAGAAGGAAATAAAGTTGTATTTAGATTCTAAATTCTAGCTTCAAATTGCAATTCTACTATGATAGAACTTTTAATTCACCTCCTCAAGTTGCAAGTTTCCCAGATGTTATGTCCACACAGGTGGCAAGGATAACTTCAATTTTGGCAGAGCTGTATGCTTCTCAACTGTTTAGGATACAGAAACTAGGTTTACCTTTTAAAATCCTTGAGACATTCAGTAATTTAGAAATATTTTGATAATGTCTGAAACTGCCTCTGAAAGGACAGATTGCATAAAAAGAGTGTCATCTGCTCTCTTTTTCAATTTTTGCTCTCTATGAAGTCAGAAAAACCACCCACATACTTTTCTAACACCTGAGTGGTTATAGCACCCTGATTGAATTCCAGCCTCATCTTAAAGGGTTTCAGATTTAAAATTCTCCATTGCCAGGAATGTATCCTAAATGCTGACTTGTAAGTTTTTCAAAGACAGAGCATACTTCAGCCCTTCAGTTACTGCTCTGTTATTCTGCAGAAAATAATTTGGATGTGGTGTCGAGAAGACAGAAATAAAGAAAAATTCCTGTCTCTAGGTGATTAAAACAGTCACTTGAATATGAAAAGTCTGGGGGTTTAATCCGTTCACCCAGAACTCATTTTAGCCTGCTATTTTTTTTTTAATTTATTTATATTCTTCATTTATTTCTAAAGTAACAAAAATTAGAACTATCTGTCAGTTTGTTAAATTTTAAGCTCTGTTGCTAACATCAGCCAAATCATACTTTTAATGAAAAATAGCATCTGAGTAAAAGGAAGAGAGCAAAATTCATACGCCTTCTTGAAAAAAAAAACCAAAATTTTCTTAGATTTCTTTGTTTTGGACTCTTTGTTAGAGAGTAAGCACACATTGGCTGAAGAACTAATGAACATACATACAGCTTTGAAACAGCTCTGCAATGAGTGCTGCTTCTTGCCTTACAGGAGAAAAGAGGATGTGGGAGGGAAGCAAGAGTACTATGTCATTTAGAGAAAATCCTGGGAAGTTCTGGTGTTAAAATACTAATCTAAAAATAGAGGGCAGAAGCTCTTAGAAAAACAGATCTGATGTGTTTAGGTGATCTACCAAATAATTATTTATATTCTATCAAGTGGGTGAGTAATATAAGCTAGAGAAGCTGTTTGCAAGAAAGAAGTCAGAACAGTTTTTCCCTCTGCTTGAAAACTGAGACTCTTGGATATAGTAAAGGCATATTCCTTTTCTCAATGTTTCATTCATTTTTTTTTTTACAATGGCATAAATTGAACAGGAGGGTAATAAAACCCTGTTCTTCCTTCTCAGGTCTCACAGCAGACTACTTTACAGACTGCTAGCAAGAACATGCTTCAGGAAGGAAGGGATACCATTTTGAATATCTGAAGTGAAGGAAATAAAATGTTGATCTGCTTTGTCTGAAGACAATGCTCTAAGTACCTGTCTATTGCATGAAAAGAAAGTTGTTGGGTTTTTTTAATGTAGATTAAACTAAAGTGGATGTCTGCTACATTTTGGATGGATTACAATCCAGTAGTTTTGATGTTAAGGGTTTTGGATGAAACACAAAAGGAGGCACTCACTCTGAATCCCTAAATTTGGGTACCTGTATAGGCACTAGGTGTTTCTAAACTCCATTTCACTCAGTGGATATCATGTCAATACAGTGCAGGGTGAAAATCCATTCAGATATTGAGCTAGCATGGGCTCAATTCTGTTATCTGAAGATAGGCATCTGGTGGCAGAAATCCGCAACATCTGCACAGGACTCACAGATCTGACACAAGAAGCAGAAGAGACCCACATCCTTCCAGATCAGACTTTGGGGAACAGATAAGAATGCATAGGGCATGTCAAATGGCGTTAGACATGTTTAGTATGTGAATCACGTCCTGTGTGTCTACCTTTGGGTGATGTGAATAGCTCACTAAGCTCTATGGATGGCAGTAAGTAGTACAATAGTAGCCTATGCAGGCACAGACAGGTATATCAGCCATTCAGCTGCTTAAAGATATGCCTCCAGTCAGTACCTTATAAGATACTATATATCCTGGCTGCCCTCCAGCTGCTGTTGCAGAAGGACATAATTCTTCTGTAGGTATTGAACATTATCTTCCAGCTCAATTAAAATGTCTTTAATACCCAAAGGTACCTTTAGCAACACATGAATCCTACATTTAGGCAATTGAACTGAGAATCTACACTGAAACTGAGTCGCCTCATGTTACAGTAGCTTGAGTGGGCTAAGAACAAAAAATGCTAAATTTCTCTTAGAAACAGAATGTTCTGCAAGAACCTTGAAATGAAAGTACAAAGGAAGAAACAAACAAAAGTTGAAATAACTCTAGCATTAGGTAAGGATTACAATGATTTTAGGGTTGTATAATTTTAAGAAAAGTACAGTTTTAAGGATCATAATTTTGTACTTGGCTATCTAATTTTTTAATTGCAAATTCTCTGAAGCAGGCTGATATTATGCCTGAATATTACCTAGCATGGTGTTGCTCTCAGATGCATGTTCTGTGTTTTGTCATAATAGAAACAGTGAAGAACAATAACAAATGTATGAACTGCTAGACAATATAGCCCACTGCCTAGTAATTTCCTTGTATATTTATACATTATCCACATAGTTTCGATGCCAAAAGCTCATATATTAGAGTTTAAAAAAATATTGTTCTGGTTGTCCCAACAAATTCCCAAACCTGAGGCCGTTTCCTTTGAAGAGGTACCTTTCTGGGTCAGAATTCAAGACACGTGCCTGCATACATTTCAGTGTCCAGGTTTAGGTATAGTCTACGTTGGGAAGACAGCCCCATCTCTTCAAAGTACACAACTCTTGTTCTGGTGCCATACCTTGTCACAGTGCTAGCCATGGACTTGTCATAAATATTTATGCTTTCAACAAATGGAACAGCCGTGCCAATAAACACTGGTGTTTTGTCTTATTTTTCAATATTTCATGAGTATTATGCAAAAGCTGGACTATGCTGTGACAGGTAACACAATCCTCTTCAGCAGCACTGACTTGGAATTCAGAACTATGGAAAGCTCAAAAAAGTCACAATCATATCATTTTAATGTTTCCATTTCATAATCATTCTCCTGTGTCATCAGGCTTGCAAGAGGAGATGCTCTAACTGGTCAGGATGTACTCTAGCTTTTTCAATTACTAACTACAGGCAATGAAGAGAGCTCATTTTTCCACAAACAAGAAATGACAAAGAATTTTAAGGCTAAAAAGGCTTTGGGTTTGATTTGGGTTTTGTTTTCAGATTGTGTCTAATAATCAGTTAGGACAGAATGGAAGTCCTTTTAGGCTACAGATCCTGCATCTTTCAAATATATTCCTTTACCTTTAAATCTAACAATTTGTGCTGCTTTTATTGCTTTACACTTTAGAAGTACAGTTTTCAGGAAAATATTATGATCATACAGATAAAGGTAGCCTTCTGTGTTTATATATACAGGCATCCATGTCTAAAATCCTTCCCAGACTCTTTTATGTGTTCCAAGGCACAGTGCCATAATATGACATTTTCATAATATTGT
Source organism: Harpia harpyja (assembly GCF_026419915.1). NCBI lineage: Eukaryota > Metazoa > Chordata > Aves > Accipitriformes > Accipitridae > Harpia > Harpia harpyja. The sequence goes on from NC_068944.1 coordinate 72,739,310, forward strand.
AAAGGATTCAGTAGCCTCCCTCTCTTAAGCTTTCCTTGATGTAGCAAGGAGATTTTCAGACTAATGGAGGTAAACAAGGATAGCACAGTAAGGCCTGGACAGCAAAACTCTGAAGTTTATTTTATTGTAAAGTGATCCTCTTATATTTGCTGTAGGGTTCATTTTAAATGCCGCTGGGGTCAAGGTTGTGCTTCTACGACCTTCTGTGAATCAAGGTTGAGAGGAAAGTTTGATTACTACTAAAATCACAATAGGAAAAGTACAAGACTTTGAAATTACTTGTATTCACAGTTATATTGTTGTTAGGCCAGAAATCATGGGCAGTACATGAAAAAGTTCATTAATGAAGGATGAGAGTTCTATTTTGGGGTAAAGAGTGAAAGCTAGCTAGAACACAGATCTCTGGATACAACTCAGTCACTCAAAACACTTCCAGTTTCACATTTCTTAGCATGTTGTATTTTGGTCTTCCCTTCAGTGAAGAAAAGCAGGAATACATTATTCTAAGACCAAAGGGAGATCAGAAGCGATCTGATGTCTACTTCCTTTTCAATACACTAGAAGCAAAATTGATGTCTGCAATGATATTTAGAATCAATCTGGAAGTTTGTTTCAACTACACCAAGATACCTGAGTTACCTGTCACCTGTATGTTATCTCTAAGCTGCAAATGGTTCTTTATGTTGACAATTTATTTATGTATCGAACACACAAGATTAGTCCAAAGTTCTTGTGCAGTAAGGAAGTGGAGCCATCCTCAAAATGGGTCTCTGGACTATTTCTGTCTCCATGGAGTCCTCTATATGAGAGGAAATATAAGGCTGCAGAAAAGTTTCTGGTATTACTGGACATGTTGCACAGCAGCTGGCAGAATTTCCAGTCTCAAGACAAGGAGCGTGACAGTGATTTGCAAATACGTTGCAGAAAGACTTGTTGTGGGCAGTCAGAAGGGAAAGTAATCCTATAACAATTTTCAGCAGAACTTCTCAGCTCTGAGCAGCTGCTGCAGGTGAAGCCTAATGCCTTGCAACATAGCTGGTCGATGGGTATGACCTGAAATGTGATGTAAAACCCAAGCCTGGTAATTACAACTATTTTTACACAAAACCTGACAGAAAAGAATTTTAAACTTGACTGTGATCTATGAATAATGCCATTATATGCTTAATGAAAAGTGATGTTTATATATTTTAAGTAATAACAAAGAAGAAATGGTTACAATGTGAATAATGAGATAAGAGAGATAACATTACTTGTATATTTATATACATACACAAATATATGCATATACAAAGAGCCTAGTTTCATCCTGTATCACATTGTGTCCATATTTCAGGTGTGTACATTGAAACAAAAACTTTCAGTTGATGATTTATCACCTCTATACTATACACTTGTCTTGGACGAATTGCTCTTTGGTTCCTGTATCACTCCATTGCCTACAAAGCAAAGATGCAACCAGGTCAGCTTAGATGGTTAACTTTAATATGATTCATTGCTCAAAAATAATTAGCCTTATTGGACTTACTTCCTGAAGATAATAAGAACATTACGAAGGTGTGGGAAGTTGCAATGGGCTCTGAAATGCTGGAGCTCTGCAGTGGACACTAGCATAGTGGTACCATGATGCTTGATCTGCCTGGCCAGCTGTTCTCTCATAGGCCAAGGAAAATTATCTTTTCCCTTGGTCCCTTGACTACAAAAGTGCTTTTGACTTATGTGGTATGCGTTAAAAAAAAGGGTTTGGCTTGACATTTCACATTAAAGTACCCCTTAACCACGTGCAAAATTCATGGCATTATCTGTGTCTTTTGTCAGCTTCTCACACTTTTATTTGTCACATTCAGCAATTTCTCATGTCGCATCCAGCACTTTCCCACATCCTGTTTGTTTAGCTTAACCTCAGGTCAGGACCTAATCAGCAGCCTAATCATTTGCCTGCAGCCTGAACAAAGAAGTAATCAAATCTGAGGCTACAGGCACTGACCATCTCCAGAACGGATATTCTTTATGGCCTTCAGATTCTGGGATCATGCATATGAGACATAAATGAGGTAAAAGTGTTTAGCTTTTCCTAAAGAGGTAGATGAATGGAACTCAGTAACTCTTATATCTGTACTATGGTGTGTGTGAACATAAAACCCGCTACAGAGCTTTAATGCATTTTGCCAAGAGCAGCAGATACTACAGGTGCCTTATAACTTGTAGATGAGTCACATTCTTGCAAATTGCTAGAATTGTAGGAATGTACTTAATTCATGCTCATCTCATACATTTTATACATTTGCTTGAGTTGGAACATTCTGTCTTCAGCTATTATAGCATGGATTTTCCTTGCAGAATCTTAGGAAGCAACATACAATTTGTGCAGATATTAGAAAAAAAGAAAAAATCCCCTAACAGATAGGATTATTCTATGGAAGTATTTGTCTTTGGATCATATAGCTTGCAAACCATCAGTCTTTGGATATTAAAGTGTATTGTTTGTTCCTAAGAAATTCCCAAGCTACTTGACTTGTTCTCAGAATCTAAAGCTCAGAAAGACAATTTACAGTTCACCTTTTATATTACAAAGAATACAAATATTTTGATTAAAATTAAGATCTTAAAGCATAATAGGTCCTTCATTTAGAAATAAGAAGCATTTACAAGATAATTCTGGACAGCCAATGTTATCTTTTCTTTTTTTCTTTTTTTTTTTTCCCCCTGTCTCAACATTCTTGAAGGTCATATTTGCATAACAGTTCAGATTGCCCATTCATCCAATAAAGACAGATTTCAGTTAGGTTGGAGATACACATACTGACACCAGAAATTTCTACACATCTTAGAGAAATATTAGTCAGATATAGATTTATTTCTTCACTTTTAAAATTGCATTGATATTTATTATGGTGTGTAATGACTGAATTATATGGTTGATTGTTTCCAGGTATTAGTACAATATGAATATATTAGTAGTCACTGTCTTACTGCAATAAAGTACAAAAGCAAATGATATAAAACAGATTGAAATGGCGCAATATGTATTTACAACATCCTACAAATTAACACCCAGCAAGTATGGAAAATATAGAGTGGTAAGTAGTGCTTCTTAACCTTGTTTCAACAATTGTGAAGGGCAGTTCTGCCCTACTTTTTCAGTGACTGAGAAAATACATAAGGAAAGTTAATAGGCAGCTTTGTTTCTGTACTCATAAAAAGCTTTGTATCAATAGATTAGGAACTTTATATTGTATCCTTGCTCTGTTCGATAACACTCATTTGGTCAATTTGTCATTGAAATTAAATGGTTCAAATAGAAGAGAAAAAAAGAAGTGCAAAAGAAATGTATGTTATAGTGGAAAGTAGATGCCTTACCATGTTTCTGAAAGTGTAAAATATACTGACTTCTTTTAAGAGGTTTGTCATCACATTTTATGCTTTAAAACTTGAAAGTTCAAAGAATTATTTTTGTGACAGCACAAAAGAAATATGAGATGTTAAATTCTGAATAGAGATGTGAAAACTAATAGCATTAATTGATCTCTAATTTGATGTCTCTATCCACCAATGGGGCCACTGTTATAATGGATCAGTCACAAGAACAATCACGTTTCTGTGTTCTTGTCTTTAAGTATGATGAGTTCCACCTTTTTCAAGAGGAAATTTGTGATATTTTTCATAACAGGAATATGAATTAATCTGGCCCTGTACAACTCATGTCAAAGTATTCTGCACTCAACTTCCTGTGAAAAAAGTTGTTGTTGCTTTTTTTTTTTATAGTTTTGAAATTGCCATTTTGTAACACTATCAAATATACATAGGAAGACAGGTAGAACAGATCTTTATCTGCCTTTTCTGGATCATGCTTTATTTTAAATTTTTGATGTTGTTCTTATTATCTGTCTTTTGTTTCATTTCGTATGCAATTCCAGACTTTTCAGTCCCTTCTTTCTGAGAAACTTCTGGGTCAATTTTAGCTACTGTTCTCTTCTGAGATCCCTCTAATTGTGGAATACAGCTTAAAGATTTTCTTCCTTCAGTCAACTGTATCAAAGCACTCTGAAAAAAGGGGGCGATTCAGCATATGAACTATTCATGTAGCATCATGTTTGCTGGTGACATGAAATTCACCTACATGAAAAGAAAATAAATGCCAAATCTGCAAATGAAGTTGGGTGAACCAAACTGGATTGCCTAGTAAACTAGACCCAGTAAAAAAAATGTTAATTTACCACATATACTATAAGATAACTACTTTACTCTAAGACAATGTATCCATCTAGTAGAAAGCAATACAAGCTTATTTACACGTGAGGGAGAGTTCATCACTGAAGGAAGTTGCTTGAAAAAGGATTCAGGTGTTATAATTAAGAAAAATATATGTGGTGGGTTTGACCTTGGCTGGATGCCAGATGCCTGCCAAGCCACTCTATCACTCCCTCTCCTCTGCTGGACAAGAGGAGAAAATGTAGAGAGGCTTGTGGGTCAAGATAAGGACAAGGAGATCACTCAGCAATTACTATCACAGGCAAAACAGACTCGACTTGGGGAAATTAATGTAATTTGCTGCCAATAAAATAAGAGATAATAATAAGAAATAAACCGAAATCTTAAAACACATTTCCCCCACACTTCCCTTCTTCCTGGGTGCAACATCACTCCTGAATTCCCCACCTCATCCCCACCCAGTGGAGCAGGGGGACAGGGAATAGGTGTTGCAGTCAGTTCATCATGTTGTCTCTGCCACTCCTTCCTCCTCAGGGGGATGACTCCTCACTATCTTCCCCTGCTCCAGCATGGGGTCCCTCCCAAAGGAGACAGTCCTCCATGAACTCCTCCAATGTGAGTCCTTCCCATAGGCTGCAGTTCTTCATGAACTGCTCCAGTGTAGATTCTTTCCATGGGGTGCAGTCTTTCAGAAACAGACTGCTTCAGCATGGGTCCCCCATGGCATCACAAGTCCTGCCAGCAAACCTGCTCTGGTGTGGGCTCCTCTCTCCACGAGGCCACAGGTCCTGCCAGGAGCCTGCTCCAGCGTGGGCTTCCCACAGGGTCACAGCCTCCTGCGGACACATCCACCTGCTCCAGCGTGGGGTCGTCACTGGGCTGCAGGTGGATATCTGCTCCACCGTGGACCTCCCTGGGCTGCAGGGGGACAGCCTGCCTCACCACGGTCTTCCCCACGGGCTGCAGGGGAATCTCTGCTCCGGCACCTGGAGCACCTCCTCCCCCTCATTCTTCACTGACCTTGGTGTCTGCAGGGCTGTTTCTCTTACATGTTCTCACTCCTCTCTCTGCTGCTGTTGATCTGCTGCAGTTTTTTTCCCCTTCATAAATATGTTATTGCAGAAGCTCTACCACTGTTGCTGATGGCCTCAGCCTTGTCCAGCAGTGGGTTTGTCTTGGAGCCGGCTGGCATTGGCACTGTCAGACACAGGGGAAGCTTCTAGCAGTTTCTCGCAGAAGCCACCTCTGTAGCCCCCCTGCTACCAACATGTTGCCATGCAAACCCAATATTATGTAACATAATTTTTTTGAGTTCTCAGTGTTGCAATGTATACAGAATTCTGTGTTATTCCTTATTTATAATATTAGATCTGAAAGGGGTTGTGTGGTGGATTAGGCTTGGCTAAGGGCCAAATTCCCAACCAGCTGCTCTCTCACTCCCCCTCCTCAACAGGACAGTGAGAGAAAATAGGACGAAATAGTTTGTGGGTCAAGATAAAGTCAAGGACAGCAATTACCAGTAATCATCACAGGCAAAAAAAATGGACTTGGGGAAAATTAATTTCACTTACTGACAACTAAAATAGATTCAGAGAGTGAGAAACAAACATTAAAACAAACTTCCCCCTCCCCCTTTCCCAGGCCCAGCTTCACTTCCTCACTCCCAGACAGGGAGATCACTTACCAGTTACTGTTACAGGAAAACCAGACCAGACTTAGGGAAACTAATTTACTGCCAGTCAAAATAGATTTGGCTTGTGAGAAACAAAACCAAAATTAAAACACCTCATCCCCTCCCCCTTTCCCAGGCCCACCTTCACCCCTTCCCTCCCGACTCGTGTCCCCCCGAGGGGCGGCGCAGGGGCTGGGGCCGGGGGTTGCGGTCCGTCCCCCCCAGCCCCTCTGGGCCGCTCCTCCCTCCTCACACGTCTCCCTGCTCCAGCGCGGGCCCTTCCCCGGGCTGCAGTCCTTCAGGGACAACCTGCTCCCGCCCGGGCTCTCCACGGCCGCAGCTCCTGCAGGAAATATCCCCCTGCTGCGGCGTGGGGCCCTCCCCGGGCTGCAGGGTGGGTCTCTGCTCCAGCGGGGTCTCTCCGGGGCTGCAGGGGATCCCTGCTGCGGGCCTGCACCACCTCCCGCCCTCCTCCTCCTCTCACCTGTGTGTTTGCAGGATTGGTTCTCACACATTTTCTCCTTCCTCCTCACTGTGCCTGTGCGGTGTTTTACTCTTCCTAAAGCATGTTTTTCCAGAGGCTCCACCAGATGTGGAAGAGAGATAAAATCCCTCTTTTACCTGTAAGGCAGGTGTACCTGCTAAAGTCACCTAGGGGTTTGCAAAGGAACATTCTCCACAAGAAGCTGGTGACAGAGGTTGCAGGGATGTTGAAGTAAAAGGCTTAGTTATGGTATTGGACACTGGAATAAGAAAACTATTTCTTCATCTTTGAAGTTTGGTTGGTTTGGGGCTTTTTTTAATTCTGTAAAGGACTGGGGGACTGGTTAAGCTTAGAACAGTATGTGTAAGTCTGGAGGTCAGGTTTTCAAAAAATACAGAGTATAAGTCAGAAGTGTGAAAAATTACAAAATGCCTCGCTTTAAGCTGGAAAAACAAAAGAAGATTGAAAGTTAACTTGCTTATAGTGTGGAGGTATATTCATGGACAGAAAATCACAAGCAGTAGAGACCACCTCACTGTAGCGGAGAAAGTCATAACAAGGACCAAAAACTAGAAGCTGAAGGCAGAAAACAATTCATCGAGGAGTAGGTGGAGTTCTTAACAGTAAAGGTGGTTAACTACTGGGACAGGCTACTAAAGCAAAGGAGAGAATTTCCATGGCCTTCTGTCTGCAAATGATAAATGGGCTGACTTCCTGAAGTATTTCCTTTAACCAAGCTCAAATTATTGGGCCATGGGTTGAAATACGTGCAATCTAAGAGCACCTTTTTGCTTTAAAGAATGAAACATCTTTCAGTAAAAAAAAAAAAAAAAAAAAATCATCAAAATGATATTTTTCATGGAAAACATTTACTTTCCTCAAAAATGAGTGAATTATTCATATGCAAACAATGAAGTTAAAACTGAAAAAGTAGGTGCAATTGAGATTTGAATCAGCTCTCTGAGGAAGTCAGTATCTTTGTCCTTCACCGTAAATAGCTTCAGTTAATCTGATTTGCTCTTAGAGTTTCAAAAGAGGTTTTTAGTTGCCACTGTCTATTCTTTTCTGTTCCTCTTGAACTTCTCTACTTTTGATTGCTTCTGAGACCCACGGGCCTTGTCAGATCACCTTATATGCTGGAGCTGTGTTGCTATTATGCTAGTTAAGGGAATTATTGATGTTTTTTAACAGCACCCTCAGAAACAAATATATCACCGACAGCTGTAAGAAAGTGGCTGTTCTGAGGCTGGCCTGTGACATCAATCTGCCGTACGGTCCCAGTCTGTGTATATGTACAACACAGCTCTCAGGTTTTCACATAAGCAGACTCTTCTCTCACTGGACTTATGAGTCTGCCTTCTCGCTGCAGTTAATCATTTAATGTAGGAAAACATGGTAACAGCTGGTGCCATAATACTGTTAAGTGATGTAAGAAATGTGATCGCCTCCTCCAGCTGCTCCAGCCCAGGTTCCTGCTGCCCAGTTGCCGAAGCCCAGGCTGGTGACTGGGACCTGGCTTTCTCTGCCCAGGCTGAGGTATGCGGCTGCCACTTTCCCAGTTGCAGCTTCAACCAGTAACGAAACAGAGCACCTTTCCCAGAGACAAAGACACAAACAGAGACACACAGACACAGACACAGAGGACACTGACGTGGCTGATCACATGGATTGCCACAGACAAGGCAGTGCCTTCAGCAGCACCTGCATACTGGACTCACATACAGCATAAACACAGACAGCCAGGTCCCCTCCCTTCTCTTCGGCTGGTGGAGACAGAAGGTCACTAGTGGTGGCACACGCACACACTCTAGGTTCACAAGCACGCACATATTTGCAGATCTTTTGAGCATCAGCACAGACCCTCCGTTTGCCCGGCAGCCCTGCTTGGATCCCAGGCCACCTTAACCACCCCACAGGTCTCCTACTTGCCAGCTGGTCCATCTTGATGCTCACTGCGAACACACACACACGTACACACAGCCATCCCTCATGCACTACACACTGGCAGGTCATCCCGTGCGTTCCAGCATAGACCCCCCACCTGCCTGATCTCCTGTCCCAGACCCGAGGTCCCCCTACTTGCCAGGTGGTCCAGCCTGAAGTTTGCTCGTGAATACCCATGCGTTGCCCATACACACCGGGATTGGGGGTGATACAGACACTCACCTCACCCCAGCAGCTGGCACCAGGCACACGGGTGCCTTCTCCAGACACTCTCCTTTCACGTGCTTTTACAAATACCTTTAGTATTTTTAACAGTGGTTTTGCACCTATGTCAAACTGCCAAACGGGGGATTGAAAATTGTTGTGCTAGGGACAGTTCACACCCATAATGAAATTATATTCCCACCTTTCATGATTTTACAGTTTAGTATTGTAAGAAGAAGACAAAATAGAGAACTCCAAGGAATAGATTAGAGTAATCCAAGGTAAGAGTAAAATTACTAAATTTGTTACAATAAACAGTGATTGTAGTGCATCAGCTGTCTAAATGAAGTCAAGTGTATCAGTATCAGGGAACATTAAGGAATAATTTATATCTCTGCCCTTTTTATGTAAGGCATATTTAAGAGTGGAACTAAAGCAAAAGAAAAAGGAGCATGCTTTTTTAAGTAAAGGAATTGTGATGGGTTAACCTGGCTGGACGCCAGGTGCCCACCAGAGCCGTTCTATCACTCCCCCTCCTTCTCAGCTGGACAGGGGAGAGAAAATATAACAAAGAGCTTGTGGGTCGAGATAAGGATAGGAGAGATCACTCACCAATTACCGTCACGGGCAAAACAGACTCAGTTTGGGGAAAAATTAACTCAATTTATTACCGGAGTAATAAATTAACTGGAGTAGGGTAATGAGAAATAAAACCAAATCTCAGAACACCTTCCCTCCACCCCTCCCTTCTTCCCGGGCACAACTTCACTCCCGGATTCTCTACCAACCCCCCAGCAGCACAGGGGGACGGGGATGGGGTTTACGGTCAGTTCATCACACGTTATTTTCTGCCGCTTCATCCTCCTCAGGGGGAGGACTCATCACACTCTTCCCCTGCTCCAGCGTGGGGTCCCACCCACGGGAGACAGTCCTCCATGAACTTCTCCAACATGGGTCCTTCCCACGGGCTGCAGTTCTTCACGAACTGCTCCAGCGTGGGTCCTTTCCACGGTGTGCAGTCCTTCAGGCACAGACTGCTCCAGCGTGGGCCCCCCACGGGGTCACAAGTCCTGCCAGAAAACCTGCTCCAGCGTGGGCTCCTCTCTCCACGAGGCCACAGGTCCTGCCAGGAGCCTGCTCCAGCGCGGGGTTCCCACGGGGTCACAGCCTCCTTCGGGAACCCACCTGCTCCGGTGTGGGGTCCTCCCCGGGCTGCAGGTGGAGATCTGCTCCACCGTGGACCACCATGGACTGCAGGGGGACAGCCTGCCTCACCATGGTCTTCCCCATGGGCTGCAGGGGAATCTCTGCTCCGGCACCTGGAGCATCTCCTCCCCCTCCTTCTTCACTGACCTTGGTGTCCGCAGGGTTGTTTCTCTCACATGTTCTCACTCCTCTCTCCGGCTGCCGAATACCGTCTGTCCCAACTTTTTTCCTTCTTAAAAATGTTATCACAGAGGCGTTACCACTATCACTGATTGGCTCGGCCTTGGCCGGCGGCGGGTCCGTCTTAGAGCCGGCTGGTATGGGCTCTGTCGAACACAGGGGAAGCTTCCAGCAGCTTCTCACAGAAGCCACCCCTGTAACCCCCCCCCGCTACCAAAACCTTGCCACACAAAGCCAATACAAGAATCAATCATACTTTGAACTCAATGGGTTTATACATTTGTAGCTCTATTATGTTGATAACAACTCAAATCAGTTTCCAATTTTATTGGAACCCAAAGAATATTGTCTTCCCTAAAAACCTCTGATAGACTATACTGAAGCCTTATGATAATTTAATTGCTTGATTGTATTGCTATTTACATCACAGACCAATGATGAACCTTATATTTGGACTTTGTGTAAGTACCAATTCATTGATAATAATCTGTGCTACAAGTTAGATGTCCGAGCTTCTTTGTAAATGCACATTACAAGACTCAGCCTAAGGAGCTGATAATATAAGCACACTTGGACCTGAAGTACAGAATTTCATTCTTTCTCATCTACTGCTTCCATAAACACTGAAGAGAACTTTGAATGATCAGTTTCCCGAAAGAGAAATTAAAGGCAAGTCACTTAATTACCTCATACTTTCATCCTGGATTACTTCAAGAAAACACTTGTAAGATACTTTTTCATGTAGAGCTAACTTAAATTGTGTAATGCAAAAGAGGGCAATTGTCATAATACTCAAGTATCAGGAACATGTATAAGCTGTGACAGTGACAGACATTAAAGTCATTGCAGTAGAGAGCCATTGGCAGTGGTCGATTAACTCTTAAAAAAGCTGCTTGAATTATTAATTGGTTTTCATTCTCTATATAATTAGTGGGTATATTGTCAGTACCCAGATGCATATAAAATGATATACACATCTCTCATTAAAAAGCTTTAAAGTTCATTTCTTTTGTAGCAAAAGGGAAACTCATTTAATTTAAATGAACAAACCTCTCTGCCCAAACATCAACTGACAGCCAAACCTAAACAAAACTGTCTGTGAAATTTGAAACATATCTGAATGTCCCACTCTCCTTTACTACTTAAATTTACTCACATTTTGTTTTTTACCTCTCTTTGTCTTTCCTCTTTAATCCAGTCTTCCCTTAATTTAATGGCAAAGGTTTCACAGATGTCAGTGGTGTTAGTGATGCAAACTAAACATGCCTAGGCAACTTGCCATGCAAACATACAAATTGATCCTACCTCTACTTCAGCCGTGTTTTCAAAATGCATAAAATGACAACAAGGGAAGGAACTATTCATTCATCCTTTTCGTTATATCCTCCTAAATCTTGTTTCATAAAAGTCTCTGAATGTTATAATTCAGCTCCATATCCAATTGGTGAACTCCCTTTCAACATGTTTATCAGAAATAATGGGTTTATTTTGCTTAACTTCAAACATCTGCAATCTAGAGATCTACATTTGAATTAATGTATATAGGTTCCCTTTACAGTTAAGAGGCATTTTTAAATTTAAAGTCAACTTCTTATTTTAAGCATGTACTTATTCTTAAGTAGACTTTATTTTACATTTATCTGTCTTAATTTTTTCCTCATAACAAATAACTCAGTTGAAAAAGTATGCAAGAATTGTTTAAAAATATTATCATATTTATGAATGTTCCAATATCTTAAGTATCTTAAGATACATACTTATATTTAAATGTATGTAAATAAAAATGAAAGTATATACAGTAATTTACAAATATATGCACAGGTGTTTTTCATAAGGTGTTAAAAAATTCTACTACTGAAGAAAAAAAGAAGCTGGTATAGAAAATGATATTTGAGGTTTGAGAAGTTCTGGTATAATTGACCAGGATATATTGTCCAACATTTCAAATTCAGTATAGCTCTTTATATGGTGATATGACAGATCCAGTTCTGATCAGGGCTTCTTTACTATAACCACTTCTTCAACTTCATTTCATTTTTCAGAAAAACAAAATATATTCTGTTGCTCTTTGTTCCGTTCATAGCACGTTCAAGCAAAATCAGAACTGGCATCACTAGATGAGTAATCAAACAGGTGGCATCCAAACTAGTTTTTGATGTGTGCCCAGAGAAGACATGATGCAGCTGGCGGATTATTTTGCATGCCAAGTAAGTCTGATAAAGAAAAGCAATCCTTTCAAAATAAAAACAAAAAACCCAAACAGATGAAAAAAAAAAGCAAAAAAAAAAAGCAAGGAGCAATTTTTGAAAACAGAGGAGGCTTTGTTGTTGGAGATTACAAGAATCCTGGCCCTCTTGGCTAAACTTTTTGAATATAGCTCATGAGAAAAAGCCTAGTTCCTGTCTTGGCAAGTTTACCTCTGTGAACTTTGAGGAACTGCATGATTTTATGGCTTAGAGCACTCTCCGTGGCTTTTTAGGCATCATTATGTCTATCTGAATTTCCACAGTAACTTAGCCAACAGTAAATAGAGAAATATTTGATATGATCTTAACAGATACAAATGCAGAGGATAGAACAATGCTTTACTTAAGTGGAAGATTTGGAGTCAAATGTGTTTGGAAGGAAAACAGCCCTTCTCCAATTTATTTTCAGAATGAAAATCCCAATCCCTTGAAGAAATATGATAATAAATTTTGTCTTTTTATAAATTTTCTGTATGCATTGGACATCAAAGTGTCCTGTACTGAATATTTTCTCTAATGTTATACATAAAAAAAAAGATATCTTATCATGAGATCAATTCTTCCTCCACAATCCATTACTGTATGAAAAGGCATCCCAGAATTGTCATGAAGAATGAAAAAATTTCATACCTTTGGTTTCATGTCTCTGAGGATTTGGTTAGAATTGAAATGCAAATACCTCCACAATGAACAAACTGAAAACAACGTTAAAATGACAGCTCTTCTGAGGTCTATCTTGCTTTCAAAATTTCTGAATAACATGGCTAAAAAATTCAAATTGTCAAAAAAAAAAAAATCCAAAAGTCTATTTGCAAAACCAAACACACAAAAAATGAGTACTTCAAATATGTTTTCATTTCAAAGGAGAACTCTAAATATATAAATATATACACACATACATGTTTTTTAGCTTTTAAAAGTATGACTCTAAAAATAAAAATTTTACTTAAAAGTTACTTCTCAACTTTTAAATTACATCAATCTGATTCTGAGTAACTAGTAATTTGAGTACTAGTAATTGCACTTTATGGTCACAAAGTGCTTTCCTTTTAAAGGAAGACCACCATATTAACAATTTATTTAACAATTAAATAATGTCTTACTTAACAAAGAATTCTAGTTCCTAAGGAAGTGTGTTATTTTTCCATTAGTACATTGTCTTTTACTATCTTATATAGTAGACTTAGCTACATTTTTTGTCTTTTTTTAACTCATGAAGAAGAAAAGCACCGTCAGTAAGAAATTATCTTACATTACGTATAGTCCCAATAGTTTAGATATCCACACAATGGCTCTGAAAAATGATGTGATAAAATGATCTGTTAAATATATAAAAATAAAAGCACACACACACACACACACAGGGCTTCTGTGTCAAGTTCTGCTGTTATAAACTTATATTTTGTTGGATTCATAGACCACAGAAAGCAGATGTAAAAGTCCTGATTTAAAGGTGACTAAAAATTCAAGAATCTTCTATATCATGAATGGTGTTTCTAAGGCCAGTTTGGTAGGTGCTCTTATCTTCAATCCTCAAGCCTCACTTTATGTCTAGTTATCATACCCTGCAGTTACTTTTCCCAAAAGACTGTTAATCAAATTCTACTACCAAAAGTAAAGTTTTTCTTTCAGAGGATATGATGGCATCCCATGAGTGCAATGATAACAGTCCCAGCTGAGATCCCAGGGACTGCTACAGAAATAGTTATGCTTTGTAGCACAGGAGAAAAAAGGTCTTCATATCTGGATAGCACTTCTTTGCATTTCCTTTGGACAATTATCAATAATCCAGTAACGTACAAAGCAATGGGTAACCAGACTTGATATTTGATGCATTCCTTTAAACCATATTTTCTAAATATAGACTGAACTTTTCACAGAATTTATATTTCAATACTGAAATGCAACTATTTGCATGGAATACTATCATCAGCACATGAGCCATCTATCTGAAAATAGTGTCATTAAAATAAAGACTGTAGGTGATATTAGGAAAAGCAAATGTTATCAGACATGATTGAATTATACTTTTTATTTGTTTGTTCTGTAAAGAGCACTGTCAACTGTTGAAATAACCAGGGGCAAGGACAAGTTGTTTGACACCTTGCATACTGATTAAGAACTCAAACACTTAACACTTTATTTAATATAGACACTGATATCCACAACACTTCTAACAACACATATTCTTTTATTTTTCTTTCTCTTTGTTCTTGCAAATTATTTTTGTGCAGAACCTCACTTTCCACATGAAATTTATTGTTCAATATTCTTAAACATCGCACTCTCTTTAAACCTTAGGGAACACAAGCAACTTGCTTCTTCCTTTGTTGGTACTCTGGAGGTAAAAAGTTTGAGGGGGTGGTTTTGGCTGCCACCCTATTATATCATTTGAAGCTGTTCAGAGGTTTGTCTTCTTTACATTGCTTAGTGGGTGGTTCTTTAGCACTAAAGATGTTCTTTAGTGGTTTGAATTTGTGATGTTTCATCCTTCTTTGGGTAGTACCATAAAAGCTTTCAGAACCTTTTGATCATTTGAAAATGGCTCAGGTACCTTTATATTGAATACCTGAATGGATCACTGCTAACTTATATGAGCTAAAGATCTGCTTAATTTTTGGTCCATATTACATATATTGCCTCATTACATTATTACCACATATTTAGGATTTGTATCCATGTGATATACTACTTTTCTGTGAGGATTCATACCATTGAAGGCATAGGTGGAATTGCGTTAGTGGTTTGTAGACCATCCAGTCATATTAGTCGCTATAAAAATGAGTACTTTTTGCACTCAAAGCCTGCATGTAAATTAGCAAGATAAGAAAAGAAGTGAAGGGTTATTACTTGGGGGTTTGGTTTGGGTTTTTTTCCCAAACAAATTAAGGGACAGAGGAACAAAATGGCATTTCAAGGACCTATTAAAAGCATAGGGAAAAATGGAGTGCAAGTCCTCTGGAACCTACCTACACTGAACCTTCACATACTTTTCAACCACACGTAGATTCATAACACCAGTGTGGAATAAAACAAAAGTCTAGTTTACATATTATAGCAGGACTAGGGATGGCAGCCACAAGGCCTAGCACACATAAACTGAGGATCTATTAGATATGGCCCAGGGTTCACCTCTCAAAATTCCATGCTTACAACATAACCGAGCTATCGGGACACAATTAAGAACTGGGAATGGAGTGTAAGAACACTTTCACCTAACTTCTACCATCTGAAAATTAGATGCCTGGTTCAGGCATAACATCTGGTCTTCCCCTACAAATATGAAATCCAGCCCCATTAGAAGATAGTGTTTCTGTGCATGTGACAGCTTTCTCCAACATCCGCAGAGTTTAGTCTGGTAGCTTCACTTAGATGTCGAAGTTGTAAGTGACTACAGTGAGATGAAGTGAATCCCATCTCAAAAGCAGGAAGAGAGAGTCAGGCTCCTTTAACCAGGCCTTACCTGTAACTGGCTGTCTGTACTTTTCTAGTCCTTTCAGAGAAATTAAAACCAGATTCACGTAAGTAAAAGTCACCTGTTTTGCTTTTTCCTGTAGGGCATTGTGATGTTTAGAAACAGCTTAGAGAAGGTTAAGAGAACTACTACCATGATAGTACACAGTACATTGTTGCCCCAGAAAATATGGCTAAAAGTCAACTGTGGATGAAGACTTCTTTTTAGTGGGTATTCTGTAAATGTCTCAAGATCAGATAAAAATTACCAGTGTGACTATTTACCTCCAGCGTGCCATATAGAACTGATGATCTTCCTTTCTTGCATTTAAGCAAACACCATTTTCTGTTGTATCTTATTTCCACCTCAGTCTTTTTCAGTATGTTCACATTTCTGTATCCTCTCTGATTTAAAAAGTAAGGCTTTCCATAAGAGCAGAAGAAGCTTAGTTATTTAGTGCCACATTCAGAGATTAGGTACACCTATATAAATTCAAGCTAAACCACCAACATTAGCAGGGTTACTCTGAGAGTAACCTGATGTCACTGTGAGGTGTACTGGTGCTCTACATCTAATTACAAGAACACACTTTGACTGTTTGGAGGGCAATTGCTTTAATGGGGAACAAATACATCTTGTTCTTTCTACTTAAGCAGTGCAATAAAGATAAGATTATTAGAACTGTGTCAAGTTATTATGACAATCTGAATTTGGGCCCTTAAAAATTGTGTCTGGTTTCACTTGAATATTAATAAAAACTTTCCAGCTGAGGAATGCTGCTTAAATTCTAGGTAGGTGAAGCCTTTGGAGAGTAGCTGGTGTTGTCAAAACATATAGCAGTCATGATGATTGTGAGTAGTAGAGACTCATTTCTCTGATAAAGAACAGTGGGAGAAATGGGCAACACTCATGTTCAGCTTCTGCACTGGTTGAGTGATATATGAGGCCACAGCTCTGCTGGAGGTGGGTTGTTCAAATGAGCTGTTAGGATCTTCTAGTCCTTCCTCCCTAAAATGCAGCCTTCCTCCCTCCTGACAAGTTTCAGGGAAAGGTACTGCCCTGCCTCAACTGCATACTTTCTCATCCATGCTCAACATTTTGTTGCTCAGGGCCAAATATCAGAAGATGGTATGAGGGGCCTGGAAGTTCTAGTAACCCCACCAAATAGAAAGAAAACGTAAAGAGACAATCCTTTCTATTTCTTCTCCTTGTCTATGCTCACACTTCCTGCCATGTCTTCAAAAGAGTGAGCAAAAATCCACCTTCTATATAATCCCTGTAGTTGTAGTAGGAAGACTTCTTTTTTCCCCTGCAGTGTAATATACTAAGATGAACAAGTAGTCAGAGAGTAGGAGGTCCCATATTTGTCTCCACCTTTCACTCAAAAAATGTGTATCTAAGATCTGACCCTTAAACTACTGAACATTAATATTAGGTAGCACGTACCTTCTTTTGCACAAAACCTTTTTCTTTGGCTTAAAATTCAATATCAGGGCATCTAAATAGTTATATTAAAAGTTTTGAGATTTGCTTCAGTTTTCCTGTATATTCTGGAACAAAATAAAATAAACCATGATAGGGAATATTTACTTCCTATTCTTTAACAAAATCTTTAGGATTTACACTTTGAAACAATATGTTGCTTCAAAATTTCCTTCAGCTGGTATTGCAGACAAAACTGACTTTTTTTTTTTCCCCCTAAATTACAATAT
Organism: Harpia harpyja; assembly: GCF_026419915.1. Classification (NCBI taxonomy): domain Eukaryota; kingdom Metazoa; phylum Chordata; class Aves; order Accipitriformes; family Accipitridae; genus Harpia; species Harpia harpyja. Next base: position 72,756,624 of record NC_068944.1, read on the forward strand.
TTCATTTGAAAAAAGAACTTCCCTCACGTTTTCATTTTTCTAAATAATATTATTTTTAGCTATAACATGCATTTTTATTTTTGAGTTGTTGGTGAATCAAAAATTTATTATTTCCCTACTTCTATTCATGAGACTTAAGTACTAGATTTTACTACAATAATTCAAAATAAAACTATTCTTTCTGGCTAAAGTTATTTTAAAATTTTAGTGACCAAAATTAGAGTGGAAGCATCATCTTTTTTATATCATTTCTGTCATTTGAAACTGAGGTAATTACTCTACAGGAATATAAACCCAAAAAGTCTGGAGTGATCAAAACAGTTTCCATACAAATATTTACAGAAAAGTTATTTTTTTCACTGAATGGAAGATTGTCCTTTTTCTGGTTTGCATTTCTGAAATGTTATACAGAACACTAAAATTTCACAGCTGTTTGGGATAGCCAGAGTGACACATTCTTAACAGGCCCCCCCTAATGCGAGAGCTGTAGTTGTACTTATAATTCATGCCTGGTCAAGGTAGAACTCCAAAAGCAAAACCAAGCCATGTTCAAAATGAACAAGTTTCTATACTGTCTGAGTTTTGAAGTTGTGGCACTGAACTACTATATATTATAAGTGAAGATGATTGCACAGAAACATGTTCCTCCTGATTACTGTGCCTGTGGAATCCATAGGAGACCGTGAGCAATTTACTGCTCTTCCACTCAGTGCAGCACAGTAAATTGTTTTCACCATATACTGAAGTTGTTTCCTATATGAATCAACAAAGGGTTTTGCTGATCCTCAGACTATGTTCTGATGGGGCTAATTAGGAGCTCCCCATATTTACCAGAACAGAGATGCTGTCAGCTATTGTTGCTGGTTTTTTCTGTCATTTATAGAATGAGTAATGTTTACATTGCTACATATAGATGCCTGTGTGTATACACACATATATATGTAAATATCCATATGTATATAAAATAGGTACATATTTATTGTATAGGGAAAAAAACAGCAGATTTTTATATGGGAGTATACAGAGGTATGTGTATATATATGCATATGCATATGCATATTGTATGTGCACATATTTCTAGGTGTCAGCGAGCTTTCCTGTGTGTATGTCAGTGCATGCCTCTTGATTTATTTTTTTCTCTTTATACAGATATAAGTTCAGTAATGAAGCAATACAGCAATAGTAACAGGGCTTCCTGTACAAAGAACATTCTTAGCCTATCAATAAAAAATGAGCACATAATTGCTCTCAATCTTCTTTTCCACTCTGCTCTTCTATTCCGCCTGCTGCCATGTCTCTTCTTTGGCTAATTTTAACTCCTAACTTTTGTCCTTTGAATCACACTACATCAGGTTGCTAAACTCTCTAGACAGTGCCAATATCTGGTTTTGGATCCTCTGCTGGTTCGGAGGTACAGTTGTACCACAGATCTACATCTTCTCACAGAGAAGGGTTACATCTACTAGAACTAGCAAAGCATGGGAAACTGAATATATATTGCAGGATAGTTTTCATTCTCCTAGCAAGATTGTGATCCCAGATTGGTTCAACAGTCTCACAAGTTGAGAATTATAACTGTTCAATATAAGGTCCAAACCCAACATAGTTCTGAAGTAAAATTGCATTTCTTTCAAGCTTTTCTGTTGGCAGCTTCTAATCCTTACATGAGCTGTTCACAATGGCAGCTCAGCCAT